>NC_053028.1:646942154-646952364 GCF_003073215.2 Triticum urartu | reverse complement strand
TCTCATCTCATGAAATGCGATAGTTGCCAATATTTTGCCGGAATGTTGATTCATTTCCGTTTCGGCGAGAATTTGGCACTATGCATTCTTTTTTATCCTATTTTAAGGCAAAGTCATGCCAATTTTTTTTTGGTTCTAAAATATCGTTTTGCTCTACCCCGTAGGCGACCATGGTCCGCACGATGACTGAAGGCATCGTGAATAGGTTTTTGAGCTCCGCGAAGGCCGAGATGTTTCAAAAGAACGAGACGGAGATAAGATGTCCGTGTCAAAGATGCAAGCTGAGGAGCCATATGGACCCGGATTCCGTACAGGTGCGGGACCACCTGCTCTTGCATGGTTTCATGGATGGCTATCGGTGGCAAGGTGATGATGATGATTATGAAGTCGTCCATGGGGGTCGGGCAAGAAATGAGGAAGGGTAGCAAGACAACCGCGACGAGGGCAGGCGAGAAGACGAAGAATCCCCAGGACATGATCACGAAGTAGATGCAGTACACAGTCATCATGTAGAAGATGCCGGACATGATGATGAGGAAGATGCTGGAGCAGACGAAGAGCATGATCATGAAGATGAAGATGCCGGAGCAGACGACGATGGACCATCGATGGGCTGGGTGCAGGACCCTCATATTCAAGAGCTGCTTCTCAAGCAGACGGATAACGCAAGGGCTGCTGCCCGAGAGAAAGCCAAGCTGGATCAACTGGAGATAGACGCGGTTACTCCATTGTATGAAGGATTGAGGCCCGAGGATACCCGCCTGAAAAGTAACGCCCATGGCTCTGGATATGAAGGTAAAACACAAAATGACCGACGCATGCTTCGACGAGAACATGTCATTCTGGCACGAACGTCTTCCCAAGGGGAACAAGTGCCCGACCAGTTTCGAGGAGGCGAAGAAAATTGTGTGTCCTCTGGATTTACCGCACGTGAAATACCATGTGTGCATGAACAATTGCATCATTTATCGGGACGAGCACGCGGAGTCTACCATATGTCCAGTGTGCGGCGTCACTCGATACAAGAAGAGGAAGAAAGCTCCTCGAAAAGTGGTGTGGTACTTTCCGATCACTCCTCGTCTGCAGCGGTATTTCGCAGACCCTAAGCTAGTAAAGCTCCTGCGTTGGCACGTGGATAGGGAGGAGAAGAAGCGTGAAGATGACGGAAAAAAAAGACAAGATGCTGAGTCACCCTAAGGATGCGAGCCAGTGGCAAGCGTCGAACTTCGAACACCCAGAATTTGGGGACGATCCAAGGAACATCGTGCTGGGCACAAGCACCGATGGAGTCAATCTGTTTGGCAGCCAGAGAAGCACACATAGCACCTAGCCTGTGTTTGTGTGGATGTACAACCTTCCCCCCTGGTTGTGCATGAAGAGGAAGTACATTCACATGAGTATGCTAATTGAAGGACCGAAACAACCAGGGAACGACATCAATCTGTATCTGGGGCTGCTTAAAGAGGAGCTAGACACGCTGTGGAAAACGCCAGCCAATACGTGGGACGCCGCAGAGAAAGAATATTTCCCTATGAGAGCCACACTGCTCACGACGGTGCATGACTATCTCGGTTACGGATATGTCGCGGGGCAGGTGGTCTACGGATTTTCTGGATGCGTCAGGTGCATGGATGACACAACATATCGCCAGCTAGATAAAGATCCCGGGTCTTCTAAAACCGTGTTCATGGGACATCGAAGGTGGCTTCGCGACGATGACCCATGGAGAAAACGCAAGGATCTGTTCGATGGTGAAACCGAACCCCGAAGACGCCCACGTATGAGGAGCGGCGAGGAAATAGACGAGCTGTTGAAAAATTGGAAAGATTGCCGAAGCTGGGAAAGAACGAAAGGCGCCAGAAGCCGCTACTGAAGGTATGGAACGAGGTCTGTTTTTTCTGGACTTGCGTATGGAAGATCACCGTGTGCCTCATAGCCTTGGATGTCATGCATACGAAGAACGTGTGTGAGAGTCTGCTTGGTACCCTGCTCAACATGCCCAGAGAGGACCAAGATGGGCCGAAAGGAAGGGAAGACTTTGAAATGAATGGGCATCAGGGGGAGCTTTCACGCTAATGATGATGAGGCGAAGCAGGACACGAAAGTCGTCGCAAAGGCAAAAAGGCCAAGAAGACCGGGAAATGACTACCCTCCCGCGTGCTCACTCTATGTCAGGAAAAGATCGAGCAGTTTTTCACCTGCCCTCGTAGGAGTAAACTTCCTTACGGTTGCAGGGAAGATAAGCAGATACCTAGACTCATCGAAGCAGAAGTTCAGCGGGACGAAGTCTCACGACTGTCACGTGCTGATGACGTAGATACTTCCAGTTGCAATCCGTGGGATCATGGATGCGCACGTCCGTGAAAGGCTATTTGGCCTATGCAACTTTTTCGACATCATCTCTCGGAAGTCGCTTGGCGTGAGGCAACTCAGAAGGCTACATGAAGAGATCGTGGTGATACTATGCGAGCTTGAGATGTACTTCCCGCCCGCATTCTGCAATGTTATGGTGCATTTGCTGGTCCATATCGTGGAGGATATCATCCAACTCGGGCCGACGTTCCTGCACAGCATGATGTCGTTCGAAAGGATGAATGGTGCCATCAAAGGATACGTTCGCAACATGTCATGTCCAGAGGGAAGCATAGCCAGGGGCTTTCTGACCGAAGAGTGCATCTCCTACTGCACGAATTATTTAGGCATCGAGAACCCCGTTTGTCTGCCCATCAACAGGCACCTCGGCAGGCTCGCTGGATGGGGGTCACCGCGATGGTCGCCGCGAAATGCACGTCGACTTCGAGGGTCGACTCGCCGACTTTGAAAGAGCAAACCTAGTCGCGCTACAACACATAGACGTGGTCGATCCTTGGGTGGTAGAGCACAAAACCTTTATTGATAAGACGTACAATGACCGAGGCCAACAGAGGACGGACGGAGATATAATCAAAGAGCACAACTCATGTTTCACGCGTTGGTTCAAGGAGAAGCTTCTGTCGTACCCTTTACATGAGGATTCTTCCGCAGAAGAAAAACTCATATTCGCCTTGTCACAGGGCGCGGAGCACAACCTGATGACCTATGAGGCGTACGATATCAACGACTACACATTCTACACCAAGGAACATGAAGAGCGATGGTTATCAGAACTCCAGGGTATCGATGGAATCCTACACCGGTAACGACAAGGACAGATACTACGGAAGGATCGAGGAGATCTGGGAGCTGAGCTACGCTGGAGAGAAGGTCCCTATACTCCGTGTCAGATGGGCCAAGAGTGTCCTAAAAGAAGACCGGTATTTCACCACCATGGTTATACCCGAAGCCAAATCCAAGACCGCGGGCGCAAACGTCACCGCGAAAAATGAGCCATGGGTATTGGCTTCCCAAGTGGACCAATGCTTCTTCATTACCGACCCGTCAAAGCCCAGTCGTGTTGTCGTGAGGAGAGGCAAAAGGAAGATCATCGGAATGGATGGAGTCACCCATGAGCAAGACTTCGACAAGTACGACGACCCGAAGATGGAACATGACGATGACGATGAAATGCCATACACCACAAGAAGAAGCAGGACCACCCTACCTAAAGGAAGTCCGTTCAACAGAAGAACTCCATTTGCGAAAACGAAGAGCAAGAAGATTGTGAAAAGATAGCTAGCTAAGACCGATTGTATTTAAATCATAGTCTTCATTTCTCGATTGTATTTCGACATATGGAAATGATATTTCTTCTGTTCTAGTCCTCATGAATATTTATTTATGTTTATTTTGGTATACCAATTTTTATTTATGTTTATTCTGGTATTGAATTTCTAACTCCCCAAAAGTATTGAATTTGTTAATATTTTTTGAACTCATGAATATTTTTTAATTTCATGGGCACGTTTTGAATTCATGAATATTTTTAAAATTTGATGATATTTTTCATATTCATAAATGTTTTACCAATTCACAAATGAATGCAATTAAAAATCCAAAAAGAAAAAAATTTGATGATATTTTCGAATAACAAATTTGATGATATTTTCAAATAACAAATTTGATGATATTTTTTCATATTCATAAATATTTTCAAATAACAAATTTGATGATATTTTTTCACGTTCATAAATGTTTTCAAATTTGATCGTCATATTCTAAAAAATTATTAGATGCAACTAAAAATAATAATAAAAAGTTAGTAATGGCGCACCGGGGGAAGGTGCGCCATTGCTATCAAGGTACTTATGGCGCACCCCTAGGAGGTGCTCCATTGGTATACCAATTTTTATGATATTTTTTCAAATATTTCCAAATAACAAATTTGATGATATTTTTTCATATTCATAAATATTTTCAAATAAAAAATTTGATGATATTTTTTCACATTCATAAATGTTTTCAAATTTGATTTTCATTTTCTAAAAAAAATATTAGATGCAACTAAAAATAATAAAAAAAATTAGTAATGGCGCACCGGGGAAGGTACGCCATTGCTATCACTGTGTTTATGGCGCACCACTAGATGGTGCGCCATTGCTAACCCTTTCCCCACTAAAAAAAGCAAAGATAAAAAACACCATCGATCCGAAATCCCCAATACCCCGAGCCCTCGACCTGCTGCTCCGCCGCCGCCCCGACCCACTTCGACGCCACCAGTCACCCGCGCCGCACGGAGACGTCCAGGAGGACCGCTTTCGACTGCTTCTTCATCTACGTGCTCTCAATCGACCGGAGTTGCACTGTATCGTCGCCATTGCCGTCTTCGCCAACCTCGATCACCCTCGTCCACCTCGTCACGTCGCTCCGCCCCGGCCACCCCCGACCTCCCGAGCTCATCGTCGAGCACCTCGGTGAGGCCCTCGACCGATTCCCCTTTCCCCCATCGGGTTCGTTGCCGTAGCCGCCGCGCGTCGGCCGGTCGCCGGGCCGGCCCTTGCCCCGCCTAGTGCCGCTACCTCCTGCGCCCCTGCGCCTTGCCTCACGCATGCCCGTAAGCGCTGTCCCTGCTCCTGTTGTTGCTATGTGCTGCTGCTTTTCCTTGTGCTGCTACTGCTGCGTTGCTGCTCCTGCCGCTACTCCGCTCCTTGCATTGCTGCTGCTTTGCTCACTGCCCCTGATTGGATAGTTTGCTGGGTTTGGGGGCTGCTCTAGGGTATTTAGGCCTTGTGTTTTTGCTCTTCTGTGTGCAGTTTTGCGTGGTTGTTGCTTTGCAAGTAGTTCAGAGATAGCTAGGTTTGTTTTGTGTCATGGCTCATATGTCTTTGCCTTTTTGTGTCACGGCTCATATGTCTTTGTGTCATTGTTGTCCACATTCAGATTCAGTCATGTACTAAGCATTCAAATACTATAAATCTGTTCAAATCACATAATTTATTAGATCTCCTAGCTAGTATATGGATCTAATCCCTGCAGGGTTCAGATTCAGACATAATTTATTTGATTCCCCCATTTTATCAAGCATTGCTGTCCACATTCAGGCTCAGTCATGTACTTGGCATTCAAATAGTATACATCTGTTCAAATGACATAATTTACTTGATGATGATGATGATAGCAGATCCAAATACACAGACAAGTACTACTAGTTATGTATAGATCAAATCTGACAGAACAAGGACATTATATGGAGGTCCTTGTTTCGAGCTGACAGGGGAAAAAAGAATTAGAGCCACATTATTATTATTTTAACATGGAAATGCTCAGTTGTTAGCCAAAAATACTAGACTCATCAGGAGTGAGCAGAATAGAAGCAGTGAACGAAGTTGTAATAGGTCAAACCATTGAACTCCTAAATATCAGTGCAAGCACACAAATCAACAGTGGCCAGCTCATAAGTTTAATGCTACGTACATTTTTATGCAGTTAATGTCACTTTGAATCATGCTTGTAAATTTTTTATGTAGAGACATTATCCCCTTTGTACCGAAAATGCTGCATATGCTAAAACTATGAAAAGCCGAAAAATGCTTCAGGTTAACATATCATCTAAATACAGGCATTGTCTTTGTTCCAACTCAGTTTACAATTCTTACAAGTGATCCATGTTGTATTATGATAGGGAATAGCAAGACAAAATTGTGAGCTCAGAGAGCGGTGCAAGTAATGGTGAATGATACTGCCTGGAGATGCATATATTGTTTCACCTCTTCACAAGCCAACGTATTTTCCATGTTGTGATGGAGGCCCTTTTTTAACACTGGGCTTTGCCACCTATTGTTTGTCTTGTAAATAGCATTGGACGAAGATTTAAGCAAGTAGCACATTGCCTTGTACACCTGGGATAATGATTTTGCAGGTACCCCGAGAGGCCCTTGAGTTTGTCGGAATGTCGATTAACTTCCGTTCCGGCAAATTCGGGTACTCCATATGTCCTATTTTCAGCAAAGGTCATGCTGAAATTTTCTGTGAATTTTAGCATGTCTTTGCTAAAAATAGGACATATGGGGTACTTGCGACTAATGCATGGGCGGGGGTATCTTAGTACTTAATTAAGTAGGATCAACTGCCTCTTGTGTTATACATATAGAAGTGTGATATCAACTCATAGTTATTACTAATGTCAGTTGCTCGTCGTCGATAAACCCTAATCTGGTAGGATGACCTACTGAAAAAGCCCATACCTCATATTCTATTTGGATGGCCCTGCTAACCCTTGACCATAAATACTTGAGATAGACGTAGTAGGCTTAAAGAAAGAAATGTTTTAGGCCAACTCCACTGGGCCTGGCTGAAAATGCACAAGTGTGCATGACTAACAATATTCTATTGTAAAGCTAAACAGGAAAGATGAACCACTCATCCTAACCATTTGCTCTCAAAATTACCACTTCACTTCTTACTACTGAAAATCTTAGACCATCTCCATTCACCAATAGCTCAAACCAGTTCGAAGGGCGTGTTTTCACCACACTATGGATTATCTTATTGGACCCAATAGATATTTGCAGAAGTAACTTCCTATTCACCTAAAGGCATACAAACTTAGGCTTTTGGGGTGCCTCGGCGTCGACAAACCCTAAATGATATAACCTTGGCTTTTAGGGTGCCTCGGCGTCGACAACCCTAAATGATAAAACCTTAGCTTTTAGGGTGCCTCGGTATCGATAAACCCTAAATGATGAAAACTTAACTTAGCATTTAGGGTGCCTCAGCATCGACAAACCCTAAATGATAAAAGCTTAGCTTTTAGGATGCCTCGGTGTCGACAAACCCTAAATGATGAGACCATGATAATTCCTCACAAACCAACCCTTAAATAACACTGAGCCATTATGTCGTCACCCTTGAAGCCTTGCGGGCATTTGCAGCCCTTAGCTTGTTCATTCTGTAGATTTCCAAAATTCAGGTTTGTACCGCACACCGAAGCCAACTTTTTGGCGACATTCCTCGAGAAGTAGGTTATTTGGTCAACTTAGAGATCTTGTTCCTTGACAATATCCAACTTTTTGACCAAATTTTTTTCCAATTTAGAGCGAAACATGGCCCACAACGATGAGGCTAGCGGTTCGGGCAAGGCATTCTGGGAGCTGTCCCAGGAGATGGAGGAAGAACCTCACCGCTATGAGGACACCGCAGAAGACACCGATCCTGACTACACAACCCCTAGTGGCGTCGGGGATGACACCACTGATGGTGCCACCGAGGATGCCACCACTGATGATGGCAGCGCACGCACAGATGGCAGCCAACCGAAGAGGCAACGGAAGGACCGGCGGCCAAACGTGCTCGGCACCGTCAAGGAGGAATTTACTGAAGTGTCCTCCAAGCGGCATCCAACGGCGCCCCCAGAAATAGTCAAGGGGTACGCGGGACAGCTCGGGTGCATTCTCCGGAGCACTGTCTCGATCAACACCAAGAACCTAAGGCATCGTGACCGAGGGAATTTGCGCAACCTCCTCTTCACGAAGCTGCATGAACGATACAAGTTCCCCGGTGACTTCGCAAACACAAGCCTCAGAGGGAATAAAGTGAACAGTGCCGCCCTCACGAAGATGAGCACGACCCTAGCTACTTGGAGAGCCGCGGTGAAGAGAATGATTAAAAAAGGTGATAGTTATGAGAAGATCAAGGAGAAGCATCCTTCGATCAGTGAAGATGACTACCTGGAGTTCAAGATCAAGTGCGAGAGCGACGCAACCGTGGAATCAAGTCAGTGGGGGAAAGAGATGCGGGACATGAACTTAGGGGTCCACAAACTCGGTCCCGGCGGTTACAGAGTGGCAGAACCTATATGGGACAAGGAGGACGCGGAGCGTGCCGAGCAAGGCCTACCGCCCCTCTTCGAGAAATACCGTGACAAGCAGACCATGAACTATGTCAGGGCCCGGTACAAGGTGGACCCGGTAACCAAGGAGCTTACCACGGATCTGAAGACCAAGGCGCTTGAGCGTGTTGTGGTAAGGAATACACCCCCGCGTAATTAGCTCCATATGGTTGCATTCTAATTAATGAAGCCAATTTTGTAATGGTTCACGTTCCTTCCGCAGGACACTGAAAGCAGTAGCGCGGGGTCGTCTCAGAGCTCCCCTTTCGACACCCCTTTAAATAGGGCATTGAACGTAATGAAAAACAAGGATAAGCTCAGTAAGCCATCTTCAGTTGGTCATGTGGCCGGCAAAGGCTTGTCCACGAAATGGTCGGAGTACTATACTGCTGGGCGAAAGGAGAGAAAGACCAGCTCAGAAAGCCAGGAGCGCGAGGTTCAACAACTCAAGGCACAAGTGGCGCGGATTCCGGAGATCGTCGAAGAGCAAGTGCGAGACCAACTGGGAGCGACGATCACCGCCATTATGCCTACCTTGGTTTCTGGGCTGCATGCGTGGATTGCGGGCGGCCAACAGGGGCCGCCCGATTCCCAGCTTCACGGGCAGCAACTTGCGCAACGCGTCAGCGGCGCCATTGGTGTCTCCGGTGGAGGCGGCATTGGTGTCTCCCGCGGCGGCGCCGGCATTGTAGCTTAATACACCCGGGTGTGGGAAGAATACGCCCGCCGACACCTCGGCGGCAAGCGGCCCCTCCGTCACTTGCACGCT
This sequence comes from Triticum urartu, assembly GCF_003073215.2. Lineage (NCBI taxonomy): Eukaryota > Viridiplantae > Streptophyta > Magnoliopsida > Poales > Poaceae > Triticum > Triticum urartu. The sequence goes on along the minus strand of NC_053028.1, from coordinate 646,943,353 downwards.
CGCCGTTGGCGGTGCCTCGACATTAGCCGAGCTCGACGCCATCACGGTAACTAATTAAGCCTCTCGGCCGATGACTTCATCTCCTTGCCTTTGACCGGGCATCCTTGACGCCCTACATGTTTTCGCAGGGCGCCGCCGACGTTCTGTGCACTCTCCCGCACTTCATGAACGACGAGTTGGTCGATGTCACCAAGGGCATAATCGTTCAACCGGGCAGCCGCGTGTTCCACGGTAATCAGATGCCACCAACCTTTTATAGGTTCAACTGGTTCGGGTGCTTCCGGGCTTCGACGACATGTTACCTCGTATCGACCCCATGGCGACGAAGATGATGTGATGACCCTCAGCCGCATAAGCTGGCCATGCTTGGCGAAGACCTATGAAGGAAATATGCCCTAGAGGCAATAATAAAGTTATTATTTATTTCCTTATAATCATGATAAATGTTTATTATTCATGCTAGAATTGTATTAACCGAAAACATAATACATGTGTGAATACATAGACAAACAAAGTGTCACTAGTATGCCTCTACTTGACTAGCTCGTTAATCAAAGATGGTTATGTTTCCTAACCATGAACAATGTGTTGTTATTTGATTAACGGGATCACATCATTAAGAGAATGATCTGATTGACATGACCCATTCCATTAGCTTAGCACCCGATCGTTTAGTATGTTGCTATTGCTTTCTTCATGACTTATACATGTTCCTATAACTATGAGATTATGCAACTCCCGTTTACCGGAGGAACACTTTGGGTACTACCAAACGTCACAACGTAACTGGGTGATTATAAAGGAGTACTACAGGTGTCTCCAAAGGTACATGTTGGGTTGGCGTATTTCGAGATTAGGTTTTGTCACTCCAATTGTCGGAGAGGTATCTCTGGGCCCTCTCGATAATACACATCACTTAAGCCTTGCAAGCATTGCAACTAAATGAGTTAGTTGCGGCATGATGTATTACAGAACGAGTAAAGAGACTTGCCGGTAACGAGATTGAACTAGGTATAGGAATACCGACGATCGAATCTTGGGCAAGTAACATACCGATGACAAAGGGAACAACGTATGTTGTTATGTGGTCTGACCGATAAAGATCTTCGTAGAATATGTAGGAGCCAATATGGGCATCCAGGTCCCGCTATTGGTTATTGACCGGAGACATGTCTCGGTCATGTCTACATTGTTCTCGA
>NC_053028.1:646927145-646941154 GCF_003073215.2 Triticum urartu | reverse complement strand
ATGATGAGCCCAGATTCCGCGAAATGGTTTGAGGCCATGAAATCTGAGATATGATCCATGTATGAGAACAAAGTATGGACTTTGATGGATTTGCCCGATGATCGGCAAGCCATAAAAAAATGGATCTTCAAGAAGAAGACGGACGCTGATAGTAGTATTACTATCTACAAAGCTAGACTTGTCGAAAAAGGTTTTTGACAAAGTTCAAGGTGTTGACTACGATGAGATTTTCTCACTCGTATCGATGCTTAAAGTCTGTCCAAATCATGTTAGCAATTGCCGCATTTTATGAAATCTGGCAAATGGATAACAAAACTGCAATCCTTAATGGATTTCTTAAAGAAGAGTTGTATATGATGCAACCAGAAGGTTTTATCAATCCTAAAGGTGTTAACAAAATGTGCAAGCTCCAGCGATCCATCTATGGACTGGTGCAAGCATCTCAGAGTTGGAATATATGCTTTGATGAGTTGATCAAAGCCACTAGGGCCACCGTAATCGCCTCACGCCCTCGCATAATGCAAGATGCCGTGATTCCACTAAGGGACCCTTGAGGGCGGTCACCGAACCCGTACAAATGACAACCCTTGGGGGTGGTCACCGAACCCGTACACTTTGGCAACCCTTGGGGGCGGTCACCGGTACCCGTCAAATTGCTCGCGGCGATCTCCACAGCCTAATTGGAGACCCCGATGCTTGCTCGGAGCTTTACACCACAATGATTGAGCTCCGAACACCACAAAGGTTGGGGTTAACTTCCCAACGACACCACGAAACTTCACCACAATGGAATATGGCTCCGAGGTGACCTCAACCGTCTAGGGCGCCCAAGCACCCAAGAGGAACAAGCTCAAGGGCACCAAGCACCCAAGAGTAATAAGCTTCTCAACTTATAACTTCCACGTATCACCGTGGAGAACTCAAACCGACGCACCAAATGCAATGGCAAGGGCACACGGAGTGCCCAAGTCCTTCTCTCTCAAATCCCACTGAAGCAACTAATGCTAGGGAGGAAAATGAGAGAAAGAACAAGAAAGAGAACACAAAGAACTCCAAGATCTAGATCCAAGAGGTTCCCCTCACATAGAGGAGAAAGTGATTGGTGGAAATATGGATCTAGATCTCCTCTCTCTTTTCCCTCAAAAACCAGCAAGAATCCATGAAGGGATTGAGAGTTAGCAAGCTCGAAGAAGGTCAACAATGGGGGAAGAACACGAGCCCAAAGGATAAGGTTCATTGGGGAAGAAGACCCCCTTATATAGGAGGGGGAAAATCCAACCGTTATGTGCTCAGCCCGCACACGAGCGGTACTACCGCTCGGGCGGAAGAAACAAGGAAATGGAGCAACAAAACATGAACCTTGGGGCGGTAGTACCGCATATGAGCGGTACTACCACTCACCCCATCGGTACTACCGCTGGAGGAGCAGAACACGGGACCAAAAGAGGCAGGGCAGAGCAGAGTACGATGGTAGAAATGCAGAAGCGGTACTACCGCCCGACCGGAGCGGTACTACCGTGCCTTACTGCCGTGCAACTACTGCTAAACCCGACACGAAAAGAGCAGGACCCAAAATCAAGGTGGTAGAAGAGCGGCACTGCAGCGGTACTACGACTGAGAGCTCCAAGCGGTATTACCGCTTGGGCTCGCGGTACTACCGCTGGGACCAGACAAAAGCCACTCTCAAGAAGACAGGAACTGCCATAACTTCTGCATATGAGCTCCGAATTGAGCAAACTCAAGCTTGTTGGAAACAAGACAACGAGTAGCATCAAAATAGCGACTGGTTATAGTAAGAAGAGGCAGGGGAAGTATGCCTAACAAAAAGAGGAGTGAAACCTCCAACCGAGAAGAACCGGCAAAACCTCCAACATCGAAACACCATAGAAGATGCGAGTGAACTCCGTTTTCGATGAACTTGAGCTTGTCATCAAGATGACCATAATCTTTAAGACTCACAGAGAGAACCAAACAAGAACCAAGAAAGATAATGCAAGGATGCAATGGTTTGAGCTCTCAACGAACGATACGATCAAGCTACTCATCGAGAGCCTCCCTTGATAATATGGCAATCGATCCTATAACCCGGTCTCCCAACTACCATCATGAGACCGGTAAAATAGAAAACCTATCAAGGGCAAACCTTGCCTTGCACATGGTCCACTTGAGATAGGATGACGATCTTGACTCCCTCAAGTTGGACCACCTTTCTTGATTGTGTTGACTCAATGAAGACTAGTTGATTGCTCCCTCATACTTCACTATGGGTGAGCCACTCTTCCGCACATCTTCACAAGTCCATTGTCACCACAAAGGACGACAAGCTTCAAGCATTTGATCTCTTCATGATGCTCCACTTGAACTTGCACACCGCAACCTAACCCCACAAAGAACTCTCACGAAGACCATGGGTTAGTACACAAAAGCGTAATTGACAATTCTTACCATACCATGAGATCACTTGATCCCTCTCGGTACATCTTCTACGCTTTGTGGGTTGATCAACTTGATTCACTCTTTGACTTAGTCTTGATCAGCCTCTCACAAGACCAATCTTTAGGTAATTCCTTGAATATCACCTTGATCGACACAAACTCTTCTTGAAACCAACACATGTACTCCAAAAAAAGCCTATGGACAAAACCTTCAAATATAACTCAAGGAAACCATTAGTCCATAGAGATTGTCATCAATTACCAAAACCAAACATGGGGGCACAACATGTTCTTTCATACCTAAAGTGCTAGTAAATGGACAACAACGGGGACTGAAAAATACCAGTGAAGCTATATCCATATGGTTGTGTCGGTATGGAAGGTGTACTTGTTGAGTGCGATTTGGACCCACCCGCGACATCGGCAATGTAAGATTGTTCGGATAATGGGGTGGTATGCCGTCGTCCTATCTTATATGCATGATTCCTACACAAGACAACTTCTTTGTCATGCTTTGGCATGTTTGCATATTGTTCCCGCATATGTCATCGTTTCCTCTCAGAAGGTTCATCTGGCAACATACATGAACATGGCAATTAGGTATATGAACTCCGGAAGGACATGCAATCATAATAAAAGATGAAATTAGTGTAGGTTGAGTAGACACCTATCATCTCACTCGAGGGTCCAGATACATAACTTGGGGGCACAAATCTTTCTCGAGCTTGCATGTCATATACATGTTGAACATGCATCATAACGTTGTAGAGACAAACATGATGAAAAATGTTGTTGACATACTTGCTGACAGTTGGCATTAGCAAGACTTGCAGCCTTTTTTCAGCCCATGCCTGACGCCGTTTCTAGAGGTATTCCGCCTTCTTGTCATCAGACATCCGGGCATACTATCCGTTGCCGCCCTACAGTTTTTTAGCGTGGAGATTCTCTAAAGTGGAATTGTTCGTAACGTCGGAACGATCCTGATTCTCTGACAACGACAGGGAAGCATCGAAATGAGTACGTTCCATCTGCTTGACAGGTGAAATCCATATAATGGTGAGAAAAGTTCAGGCAATGCAAAGTAAAATATGTTCCATCACTTTGGATAGCAGATTTGCTGAAATTGTGCATTGAAACGAACATGAAGAAGCATGTATCCGAAAATAGAGTTTGAATGGATGAATACCTGTTGGTTGCGGCTGCGGGGAGGTCTGAACCGACGAACCGATGGCAGACGCTCGAAGGCGGCGGCGGCGTCCCGGATGGCCGGGCCCCCAGGCGGCGGCGACGGCGTCACTACCGTCCAGCAGGCGGGAAGGCTGTGGCGGCGGAAAGGCGGCAGCCGCGCGCCGTCACTGCTCCAACGACGGCGTCCCCAACGGCCGGTTTAGGAGGCGATGGTGGCGCGGCGTGGAGCGGCTGGACGCCAAAGGAGCGACTGGGCGGCGAAGGAGCGGCGGGTCAGGTCGCGATGGTTGGGGGCGGGCGTGGCGACGCGATTGGGGCGATGCGATGCGGCGGGGGTGGTTCCTTTCGTGCGAAAGGTACGCATAGGGAAGGGGATCATCGGGATTGATTAGTGCTAAACATGTTTAGTCGCTAAACATCAGGACAATAAGGGTTGTTGGATTAACATGATCGGATGGTTGAGATATGTTGGATCTGCCCTTTTAGGTCTTTTTATATTGGTATAGATATAGAATATGGTGGGCGTAAGGTATATGTCGGACATGATTGATGTTAACCACTGGAATATATATACCACTGTTACAAACACGAGCAATTAAGCCTTCCACTATGTAATTGGTGCCCAGTATCTCAAAATCTTGCTACATCATCAGCGATGACCTGAGAAAATAATTTGGCACCGCTCCAGCAATGTGTACTTGCAGCACGTGTAAAAGCAGGACCCACAATTGCATAAAAAAGTGGTTGACAAAGTCACCTTTCCTTCACACATTAATGCTAAAATACTACTCCCTCCGTTCCTAAATATATGACATTTTAAATGGACTACAACATATGAATGTATGTAGACATATTTTAGAGTGTAGATTCACTCATTTTGCTCCGTATGTAGTCACTTGTTGGAATCTCTAACGGAGGGACTACTACTTCATTGCATGAAGGAAGTGGGCATGGGAGCAACTAGGTGCTCCGATTCTCTAATTTTTTCCTATGGCACCAGCTGGGCAATGAAAGGCACCAGTGTCAAATGAAGCAAAAATAAATTTGGCTCCGCTTTTGCCCTACATAATGAAGGGCCTTAGTAGCTAGTAAAAAATAGAGCGAGAGTGGGCCGATTTTTCTTATTCTTCTTTGAAACTAAAGGTACCTTTGACTCAAAGGATTTTCATATGAATTTGAAGGATTATAATCTTTGTGTTTTTTTCTTATGTTGGTTGTTTGATTCATAGGACTGAATCTTATAAAAAAATCTACAATTTTTTGTGTGCTATTTCCCATAGAATTTCTAGCATCCACTCAACTCTTTTTAAAAGAAAACCCTTACAAATACTCCTTCCGTTTCTTTATATAAGATGTATTTTTTCTGACACGATGAGACCAAACTAAAGCAATATGGTTCTACTACATTTGTTATGCCATATTGCAACCAACATTACAAACAAAATTGCCAACATTCTGCAATTCTTGTGAGATGCAGAAAAACAACAACCAAATCTCCACAATATTAGTTTTGCCCAATAATTTGGCATGCCAATTTTGACATCAAACCAATAGAATCTGTCAAAATATTTGAATGAAATACTTTGGATAATGTTGTCTGCAGAATTAATCAATTAGGTCAGGAAAGGAAATATACATACAACAGAGAGATATCTTCTTTTATTATTATTATTATATATAAGAGAACAGAAAATCGAGAGAAGATACATCCTTTTTGTCGGAAGGGTTGAGAAATAAACTGATGAGGAATTGGAACAAATGCAGCTCTGAAAATTTTCAAAAAACCAAATAACTTATATAAAGTAATTGAGAGAGTACATCCAGCTAAACGTTTGGAGGAAATAATCGACGGCGGGCCACCGACCCATAGCAGTCTCCAGCCTTTATTACGCCTGTCGAAGAGACCGAGAAAAACGAGTCGTTATAGGCATTGCGCAGCCATAGCAACTGCTGGCGCGACGTCGTCGGGAAAACCTCCCGCGAACCGACTAGTTAACCCTCAACCTCCAAGCCAGCGGCGAATGGCCGGCGTCAGGGCATGGCACGGCCCTCGATCCTCCATGCCGCAGCTTCTGGAAGGCGCGCGTCAGGCCCCCTCCGCCGCGCCCGCGGGTTCCAGTCCGTCTCCCCTCGGTCATCGCTTTGTTTCCGCGATTCGAACTATCACACTCTGAGCTGCTGGCCACTGCAGACATCTGAGACAGGGACCCGACCGCGCGCGGGGCATCCCATACTCCACACCAAAACCGACCTCTCAAATGGCGTTCGAGGTTGGGCCCCCCCCTTTCCTTCCCGTTCCATGTTGCTGTGCTTGTGGTGGTCGAGGAGCGTGGGGGAGGGCTTACCACTAAAAAGGGTGAAAATGCTGCACCAAAAAACACAGGGGGGCTACCATAAGAAAGAAAAGACGAAGCAGCTGCACAAGGAATCATTACGAATGCCTCGCACTGGGGGTGTGAACAAATATGTAATGTAATTGTTGGATCAAGTGACTTCTCAGTGGAAGGGGATCTTATTCAACTTCAAAATCGAGGTGACATTATATTTCCGCCGAGTTACTCGGTTTGGTGCTGCTGTTTGACTAGTGACGTGATAGCTCGCTCCCTAGAATTGCCTTACATGTAGTCTTTCTCTATCATCATCACTCTCGACGTGCACACATAAACTTAATATTATCTAGACCGGTCGCGCACGCTGATGATATCAGTACTGTGCCTTTAGATCGAGGCGCAACTATGGGCAGTCTTTATCACTTGGGAAAATAAATAAATTGGATAACTAAACTACGGCAACTGCAAGGATAATGGAGTTCTGTAAATCCCGGTGGTCTGGTTCTAGCCTGGACTAAAGATGCGTCCCAGTCTATCTAAAACCACACGACTCCCATCCTAACAAGAAACAGCATGCCACAGGCGTAACAAATCATATTGTGCTCTATCCTTCACCGAGGGCGGTAAGCTAGTGCTCAGTCAACCGTGGTCTCTACGCTAGCTGCTGAGCATAAGGATACTGTGTTGGATCCACTCACGCACATCGCGCACTCGACATTCCTCACCCAGGAGCACTCAAATGACATTCATCTTCTACTCACCCAACATCTCCACTGTTCTGGTTCATGACTTTTAGACCATCCGATTCGAGCTGCATATCTTCACTCAGCTCAGCGGCCTTCAGGTTACTCGATGTGACCACGGCATCCGATCACTCTGATTGCAATGCCTTTGCCCTAAAGTGTGTTCCTTCGGTCCTCTCTGAGCCAATCCGAATCCATCAAGCAGCCTGTTCTAGTGAACACTCTTGGAGATTAGGTGGCTGAACATTGGGCTGATGGAAGAATGTAATTTCTGAAGTATCACTTCGTTTAGAATGTTGCGCTTGTTGCCATCTACTATGCTTTACTAAATATAAGAACTCATGCTACCTTACAGTTCAAGGAAGAGAGTGGCTGACCAAGATGCAAATTAGATGTGTTGTTGGAGATGTTCTTTAATTATAAAAGCGAGCAAGTAGATGTGGTAATTTCTAACACTGTTTCTTATCATACAGTTACTTGTGCTGCCCTGGTCATTTTTCCTAACATTTACTCTCTTGTCCTTTCTATAGCAGCTATAGCTGAACTTCTGACACGCTTGAGAGGTTTGGAATACTGTTAGAAGTTCCATACATTTATCTCCAACACTGCTGGTCCCTAGAATGCCATAGCCTACTGTTACTGGGCGAATTTATGAATAGAAATAATATCTTCTGAAATGGTTTCATCAGATTTGCAACGGACCCACATGAAAAGTGGATAAAAAGATCAAATTAAAAACATAGCCCAATGCGTTTCAAGTACAGATACAATGCAACAGTGAAACCTGCAAATTGATTTGGATAGGTCGACTCATACAATTCTTCACCAACGTTCGCCTAACTTGAGCCACTGCACAGACGATGAAGGAGGACATGGATCTGAAGGTGTAACGGCAACTGTAGTTTAGGATCTCGTAAACCAAGAAAAATCAAGACACCATGGCCAGGGTATGCATCGTTCTTGAGTTGAATATTTATTTCTGCTAATTAATTAGGCTTTGAAGATGCATAGCCTAGTATTGAGGAAACTGTAAGAAGTAATAAAATGTGTATATTTCATCATAGCTCATACCTATCGTAGTGTAACTAATCCCTTCACACCTCGTCATTTAGGAATTGTGGTACGTGAATAAGTAAAAACACACCATTTGATGGAAGTGTATGAAGGCTGGATAAGTCTTACCGTAAATCTCTTCATTTCTGTTAGTTTATATGATGATGGTATAGTGTGTAAGCAGTATGTATCACTGATATTTTCATCGCCTAAAAGTAGCAGAAACCCGGATGTCATAGTTAGGTATATGGTCACCAAATTAAATAATGGATGATCCCTCATTGTAACACGATTTTTTGGACTTATATCCGCTGTAGTTCTTGCCTCACCTCACAAAAATTAGATACCTTACTTCAATAGTTAATTAAGAAGAATCTGAAGGAACTGGAGATCACTAAGAACTAGCCATGACAGGGTGCTGTAACTTGCATCCATGTAGAACTATGCGTGTCGCGAGATCTATAGTTTCACCTCTATCCTACCCCAAACTGTTGGAAAAGGCTTTAATGGCTTTAAATGTTATTACCCCGGATTCACACTGTAATGGAAAAGAGAGTCACCAAATATCATAAATGAATCCCAGTGGTAGCAAATATTTAGACCAAATTCGATTCTGCCACCTCAAACAAAAATTAGAATGACCTATACTTCATATTTAAATTACCATTGCACTCGTAGAGATTTTCTCAATCAAGCTAAAGGTAAATTGCTAGAGTTTAGTTCAACTAAATATTTAAGAAACTTTATTTTCACCTATTATCTAGCTACTTAATGCTTCATTTTCCTTTCTAAAACATTTGTTATGTCTATCAATTATTAAGTTCCTACCTTTGTCAATATACAGATGGAAATGGCTTTAAGACGAGCACAATGAGACTTGGTGCTGATGCAATTGTTTTTACTCGTGCAATCCGTGGGAGGTAGATAATCTTCATTCCAGTCATTATTGATTTGTTTCTAATTTTTATGGCATTTGTTGGATTCTGTGTATTTATCAGTGATTAACACAATTTCTTTCTCCTGCAGTAATGTTACCTTGAGTGTTGGCTTGCTCTCATACACTTTCTTGAGGAGAACAATGAAGGATGACATAGTTGTCCCTGTGGTATGTCATGTTGGACTAGTACTTTAGTAGTGTATCGTTCTTGCGGCTTTCTCTTAGGAGCTGACATTTTCTATCACTGTTACAGCTCGATTTTCAAATCCAAGATGACCACATTGTACCTTTGGTGTATGGTTCACAAGGTGATTGGGACAGTAGCTTGAAGATAATACTTGATTGGTCCCCCTTTTCTTCAATGGAAGAACTGCTACAGCAGGTGGCATTCGTCCCAGACAGTATTTTTAGTCCATTCCCCAGTCGTATTTTGAGATCAAGTAGTGAGTTTTCACTATCAGTATATTTGATTTTTCATGAATGAGTTAGCCAAATATTTTAGGTGCAAAGGCATGATATGATATTAAAGGTACAGATATGTTGTGTCTCTTGTTCAGCTCACATATAAAATCGATCAAATTTTTTCAACAAACTATGATAAAATATTTGTAGTTATCTATTTTTATTTTGATGGAACTTCCACCATTTAGCATATATATTCAAGAAAACTGAAAATATGTAGAAGAAATAGAGTTCTTTTTTTTTTTGAAGTTTTTAGATGCAAAGCAGCAGTTGAGCATCTTAGTGCGTCGTATATATGTTTTAGAAGCCTCCAAGCTCTCCCTCAAAACAAATCCATGTTAGGCAAGGGTGGGTAAGTGAACCAAAGATGTATTGATATTCATAGACTTGCGCTGTTGTCATAATCCAGATTGGCATGCTGGAGCTGATCCATACACATTTTCCTTCAGCAGTCTGCTCTTGTTTAGGCAACATCGAACTCAAAATATTGTCTATAGAGCAAACTAACAACAAATGGAATACTTCTAGTTTTGCAATTCTAGCCTTAATTTCTTTATTCCAAAATGGCATCGTGAATGGTTTTTTGATGCTATATAGCACATATGCTTGACTTTAGTTGGGGTTCTTTAATGGCTAGTTTAGTCGATTATCACATTTTCTGAATCTATACCCTGACCATAACAACTGCACAGTGATGTATACCTAGGCAACCGACTCTTTAAATGTGCATATATTGATAATTTCCTTGTCTGTTCAGTTCAAGGATATTGAGAGCCATGGAACTAAGGTGGTGATATATGATCTATGGATGAATGATGATGGCCTTTTAGAACTTGACTTCGATGATGATGATGAGGTAAATATTCCTGCAGTTTATGTTTCAAGTACAACACATTACCTTCACATTCTTGTAGAGAACATTTAAACAAGCATTCAAACTTGTTTTATGAAGCAAACATTGTTGCTGACGGGAATCCTGTGATTTTAGATAATTAACTACGCCACCTTTATCCTGTTACTCTGTTAGCATCACAAACTAGGGGAGAATAGAGCAGAACTACTTTCCCATGTATAGTAGACTGTTGCCCTCCCATGTGCATTTCTCTACAATTTTAGAAGTCTGAATTGGTGTTGACATCGGTGGAGGTGATGTATGCTGCTCCCTTCTCCATCCCACCCGTCCCATAACAATTAGCATCTACAAGCGGGCCCCAAAACCTATGCTGTTCCTTGCTCTCCTACGTCTTCGTTGATCTTTTAATAAATCGGAATAACTACGCAAATGCGCTAGCGGCAAAGGGGAAGGCCCCACAGAAAGTTATGAAGTGGACCCGGCCCGCTCAGGGAGTAATAAAGTTAAACGTTGATGCTAGTTTCCATTCGGATACTGGGGCGGGAGCTACTGGAGCTCTGCTGTGGGACTGCAATGGAATATTTGCTGGGGCATCCTGTTCTTATAAAGAGCTTGCTTTGGAGCTTGGACGTAGTTTCCATGGAGGCATGTGCCCTTCTCGAAGGACTGCGTCTTGCTGATGAGATGGTGATTCATTTGCTGGCCGTTGAATGTGACTCGATGGAAATTGTACAGGCCATGCTGGATCCATCAGAATACCGTGCTTCGGGAGCTGTGGTTACTGATGATTGTCGGAAGTTGATGACTTCTTTCGGCAAGGCGATGATTGTGCATTGTGCCCGGGAAAGCAATGCCGCAGCGCATAGGGGGAAACTTTCTATGGAATGGCGTGATCATCCTCCTGACTTCTTGATCCCCTCTCTTGTAACAGACATGATTATTGTTTAATAAATTTCACGGAAGTTAAAAAAATTGGAATAACGGCTGTTTCTTTGATTTTCCTAAAAATCAAAAAATGAGGCCATGCTGCCGATTTCTCCTAAACCAAGCAAGTTCTGTGTCTCTGAAGTATTCCTTTTGTTCGCTGCTGCCTGCTGGGATGGAGACATGTCCAGCGGGACCACACTACCCACATCTACCAAACCAAACAAGGCCGTGCTACCAACGTTTCTCTCTGTTTGCCGTTGCCTGCCGTGCCGCTGACATGTCCACAAAGGGGCACTGATCCATTGAGATCATGATGAGCAGCAAATATGGCAAACCTCTGAGCCCACCCTCGTGTGCATTGCCATTCAGCATGGTTGATAGGCACCGTATGGCTGACAAAAGCAATGGTCGCTTCATCCAGTTAATCCTGCTTTCGAAAAACAAACGGAAATGGTGCATAATGCAAATGAAGAATGATTTCTGTTTCATGCCTGTGGAAACCACCTTGCTGATCTGTGCAATGTCAAGGGAATAGGGAATAATTTTCCATGAGTCGCATGCTCTCTGCGGAACTGATGTTCATTCTAGGAAACTATCTGTGCGTACAGAAGCACATGTACTGTTGTTGTATTCTTATAGCAGAGTTAGGCTACTTGTGCATGTGTTCACAATTTTATGGGAAATCAACAATTGAGCAAGAATTATTGTTGTTCTTTACTTGAAAAATATGGCTGCATTTCACATTTAGACAGGTACATATTAGATCATGAGACAATAAAATATTGTTATTTAAAACTTGAGTTGTGGCAGAGCATGGGACATGCCTTCATACCACTCTACCATTCTTGTACTAATTGAAATGCTTATACCTTGTTGCTCAATTTCAGGACATATTACTTAGAGATCAAGCTAAAGCTACTGCGGGGACGACAAAGATCCAAAAAGAAATTATTGAGCAACATATATCCCACAGACTCAGATTCTCTTTGCGAGTAGGTTTTATTTCTGTACATTCTATTCTTTTCCCTATCTGCATATGACTAGTAATTTTTGTTTGTCAATTTACAGGCGTATACTTCCATCCTTTATCTTAAGAAGTATGCAAACTTCCAAATTATATTAAGAGGAAAAGTGGTTGAACATATAAACATTGCTCATGATCTAAAGTTCAAGAAAATGTTTACTTACAAGCCTCAAGTCACGCTTGATTCTCAAGTGGTAAGTAAATGTGTATAACAGGCACATGTGCTCTCATTATTTTGACAAATTTAAAGTGTGGGGTTTAAAGTTTGAAAATATCTTCCGAAAGAAACTTGCATGCCAGTATGCAAAGAATGACTATGTATTTGCAATATTCTCTAAAAAAGCTGAGTTGATTTGTACTCAACAATAAAGTTCCAAGAAAAACTTGCATATAGATATTAGAATGGTCTATGTATTTGCATCATTTGGTGAAAAAATATTTGATTTTAATTAAACACTAAAATGACAAGCCTGCCAAAAGGTTTATATGCTCTATTTTTTTTCACATAGGCCAAAAAATTTAAAATTCTGCTTGAAACTTTGCAGCTGCTAATGATACTCAACCATTTTACATGTTTTTTTTTCAAATCTTACATAAGCACGCGATTTTTTTAGCAGGGCTCAGGTTGCACACTTGAGATTATCATGTATAAATTGTACTCCCTCTGTAAACTAATATAAGAGCGTTTGGATTACTAAAGTAGTGATCTAAATGCTCTTATATTAGTTTACGGAGGGAGTAATAGTCATTTGGCCTCACCTTGAGGTTATCGTTTATAGTAGTCATTTCTTCCATGTGCTACTCTATTTCAGAATAGTCTGCATTTAATGCCATTGATACTTTGCTAATTGTTATCATGCCTATGTTGGCTTTCCTCTCCAATTCCATTATTTTGTCTGTTCGAGCACATTGTAGTTACAGAAACAGTCACTTTTGTTTAAAACTGCATTTTGACTGAAACTGTAGGTCTCAGTGAAGGTAGATGTCGGATTTGCCAAGGAGGCGCCAGTTTTGGGCATTTTTGGGATGAATGTCTACCATAAAAATCGACTAATAATGGTAACCACTCTATCCAGTTCTGGGATGTTTGTTTGTTTTTTCCCTATTATGTGTTATGCTGCTTGAATCTCAACATGTAGGCAGTGTTTTTCGTCCTGCAGTCTATAGTGAGAACTTATTGTTTTCCAATGGATCGGTGTGCCAGACTGACTGTCTTACATTAGTGAACAGAGGTAGTACTTTGCAACAAAGTGCCTTTGTTGCGCATTCTCCTCAAGATTTAAGTAGTGAATTCGTGGAATACTAGAATGGTGAAAGGATTCTTCTGTGATCACTACTAATACTTGCTTTTGTGTGTGAGAGTGATCATTTTTAGAAAGCATGCATGTGCATGTGGTCCCCATTGGTGTCTACTTACTGGTATAGAGGAACAGAATTCTAAGAAATTTATTTTGTTCATTGCAGACAATGGTAGTGAGTATTTAAGTTGATGCTAAGTCATTTTCGGGACTTAGAATGTAATGCAGATAGATGCTAATATTGGATTCTACAACCAGTGATTTCCCTCTTATCTTCCTAGTGAACATTGATAATTCCATAGCGTTATTGACTTATTGTATTTGTATCTGATAGTAGCAAAAAGCAAAAATGTTATTAATATTTTCCGGCATGTGTCTAGTTGCCATAGTAATGTGACTAACCAAATTCAATTTAATTCATAATGGATTTGTAAGTGCTAATCCATTTTTCTTTGAGAAAAGGATAAGCATCGTGACTCGTTGTATCATAGATCTGAGAAAATGTTATGTATAAGCCTAAGCCCCCACAGCCGGAAAACCAAAGGAGGCCCTATAGCTAATAAAAGCAGCTGCAATTTACTTGCACCTGCTGTAACCCGATACTTTGCCTCTGATTTGATCGTCTCGAGGAGGTCACTTGAAGGCAAAGGTAGCGCTATGAAAGATAAATGCACTCCTTTGCTTCCAGATCCATCAAGCAGTGAGCTGGATGAAGCAGCAAGTCCCATGCCTCAGCCTGGACGGGGTGATCCGATCACC
>NC_053028.1:646913569-646926012 GCF_003073215.2 Triticum urartu | reverse complement strand
ATAATATTTCTTTAACTTAGCATGATCAACGTTGTGTGACTCCTCAAGAGCCAAACGAAGACCACGCTCTTCCTCAAGAGCATTGGAAAGATCCGAAATCTCATCGGCATAGTCACGAATATGCCCTTCCATCTAAGAGATGGTATCTTCGTGAGCCTCGATCATGTCATTGGCCTCACCAAGTTGTTCCAAGATAGCAACAAAGTGCTTCTTGGATTTTCCCTTGAGTTTTCCCATAAAAGCCTCAAACTCGTTAGCCTCCACATTAGCTCCCTCAAGTTCATTAATGCTATCCATTGGGGAAGGATGATTAATGATGGTAGTTTTGATATTGGAGGTTACCTTGTTGGTGGCTTTAGCCATGAGGCATTTGGCGGTGATGCTCTCGTTGGGTGAGTCGAAGAGAGACACCCGTGACGTTGTTGCAATGGCAACGGAGGCCATGGCAACCGACTCATCATCTTCATCATCGTCATCATCCTCATTGTACTCTTCTTGCACAACCAAAGCCTTGGGAGGAGTCTTCTTGGTGAAGTTGTTCTTGTTGGGGAACGACTTGGCCTTGTCCTTTCGGATGAGTTTGCCACCATTGTCTTCCCTCTTCTCATACGGGCATTCCGCAACGAAATGACTCACGTTGCCGCAATTGTAGCAAGTTCTTACACGTTGCTTGCCCCTTGTGCCACTCGAGTTGTTTTTGCTAAAGTTGGGCCTCGAGTTTTTCTTGCTCCAAAATTGCCTTGAAGCAAGTGCCATGTGTTCATGATATGCATACTTCGTATCTTCGGGGTTGCTCTCCTCTTCTTCCTCTTCTTCTTCTTCCACGATGAGCTTGGCCTTCAATGCAAGGTTAGGCTTCTTTGCCCGTTGAGAACGGAGCACCGCATTGTCGGTGGTCTTGTCCAAAATGTTCATGGCCACAAACTCATCCAACACTTCGCTTGAGATCAAAGTGTGGAAGTCCGGTCTTTGACGAATGACGGAGGACATGGCCTTGTGGTAGGGCATCATTGCCTTGAGGAATTTGCGCTTGATCCAATTGTCATCCGTGTCCTTGCTCCCGTGATCTCGTAGTGAGACCACGAGTTTGGTTACTCTCCGATAAAGCTCACGAGGTTCTTCATCTTCCTTCATTGCAAACTCATCGGCCTCATCTTGTACCACTTCATAGTTGGACCGTTGAATGCTTGCACTTCCCCGGTAGAGAGACACGACACAATGCCATGCATCTTTGGCCAAGGCGAAGGGACGAAGATGAGGTAGGTCTTCGGGTGGAATTGCATCTTGAATGATGAAGAGAGCATTCTCATTGAATTGATTGTCCGCGGCTTCTCGAGGAGTGAAGTTGCTTGGATCATGTGGATAGAAACCTTCTTCAATGATTCTCCAAAGGTTAGTGTTCACATGATTTAAATGACGTTTAAAGCGGTAAACCCAAGAATCAAAATCCTCATTTTTCACAATATTAGGGGGAGGACCGGCATGATTCAAATGAGTGGAGGGAACCGGTCCACCATAAACAAGTGGTGGTTCCACATGGGCAAAGATGCCGGTGCCATTCTTGCCACTAGAAGAAGGAGCCTTTTCACTACTAGCTTCCCCTTGTCGGGGATAGCATCCGACACCTTGTTGGCGGGATCACCCACTTTCAACGGTGCGGTGGAAAGTTTAAGCCCCTCAAGAAATTTAGTAAACATGCTTTCAACTTCGGTCGTCATGTAGGTTTTCAATGTCTCCAAGGCCACATTGAACTCCTCACGAGAGACCGAAGTTCCCCCATCTCCCATAGACGAGATCGGACTCACACCGGAGTGTTCCTCCACACCGTCTACGATATCAACCATACTCTTTGGACGGTAAAGTCCTTAATAAAGAGACGAAGCTCTGATACCAATTGAAAGGATCGATATGGTTGACTAGAGGGGGGGGGTGAATAGGCAACTACCAATTTTAGCTTTTCTTTACCAAATTAAACTTTGCATCAAAGTAGGTTGTCTAGATGTGCAACTAGGTGAGCAACCTATATGATGCAATATCAACAAGCATACAAGCAAGCAAGGGTAGAAACCCTAAAGAGCTTGCACAAGTAAAGGTAAGAGATAACCAAGAGTGGATCCGGTGGAGACGAGGATGTGTTACCGAAGTTCCTTCCTTTTGAGGGGAAGTACGTCTCCGTTGGAGCGGTGTGGAGGCACAATGCTCCCCAAGAAGCCACTAGGGCCACCGTATTCTCCTCACGCCCTCACACAATGCGAGATGCCGTGATTCCACTATTGGTGCCATTGAAGGCGGCGACCGAACCTTTACAAACAAGGTTGGGGCAATCTCCACAACTTAATCGGAGGCTCCCAACAAGACCACGAAGCTTCACCACAATGGAATATGGCTCCGAGGTGACCTCAACCGTCTAGGGTGCTCAAACACCCAAGAGTAACAAGATCCGCTAGGGATGAGTGGGGGAATCGAAAATCCCTTGGTGGAAGTGTAGATCGGAGCCTTCTCAACCACTCCCGAGCAAATCAACAAGTTTGATTGGCTAGGGAGATAGATCGGGCAAAATGAAGCTTGGAGTATTTAATGGAGCTTGAGCAATAAATGGAGCTTTGGGGGAGGAAGAGGTAAGTGAGAAGGAGTAAGGGGACTCCCTTTTATAGTGGGGGCAACAATCCCGTTGCCCCCCACCAACCAGCCCCGCACAGGGCGGTACTACCGCTGAGAGGGGGTGGTACTACCGCCAGGCGACGGTACTGCCACGCCACCCTGCGGTACTGCCGCGCTGAGGAGACTTAGTAGGGAACGGACCCCAATAGCGGTACTACCGCGGTGGTAGGGCGGTACTACCGCTCCTGGAACGGTACTACCGCCACTACAACCGTGACTACTGCCGCAAAACCCGACACAAGAAAAAGACCTCTCGAATCGAGGCGGTAGGAGCCAGACTACCCAGCGGTACTATGGCAGTGGGGTCAAGGGCGGTAGTACCGCTGTGGAGCGGTACTGCCGTTTGTGACCCTTCGGCCGTAGTACCGCAGGCAGTGCGGTACTACCGCTGGGGCGCGCGCGAGAGAGAGAAGGGATCTCTCAAAAATGCTGAGGACACGGTGGATGTGCCAGGCCCCCAGCGGTACTACTGCTGTGGAGCCACATCGGTACTACCGCTGCGAAGCAGTACTGCCGCTTGTGGCTTCTCAGCGGTACTACCGCTGGGTGCGCGGTACTGCCGCTTAGACCCAGACAGAACAAGGAAGAGAGGAGAGATCTCTTCAATGGACAGGAAAAGCTCGGAGGGTGAGAAGCTGATGTGTACGTGATGATTCCACCCATGCAAAACCCTAGCGGACCCCCTCTTGATAGTACGGTGCCCTCTACGCAACTAGTCCACCGAGAAAGAAATGAAAGAGCTACACCGTCTTGAAATACACTCCGAGGGGAAGAAAGCGTCTCGTACCAGGGGAGAATCTGTGAATTATTCAAAGCACAAGATTAGTCCGCAAACATGTTGTCATCAATCACCAAAACTACCTTGAGAGAGATATGCCGTAACACTTGTGTTAAAGTTTTGATTCCCGTAGCATGCACGTATGGTGAACCGTTATGTGATGAAGTCGGAGCATGATTTATTTATCGATTGCCTTCCTTATGAGTGGCGGTCGGGGACGAGCGATGGTCTTTTCCTACCAATCTACCCCCTAGGAGCATGCGCGTAATACTTTGCTTTGGTAACTTGTAGATTTTTTGCAATAAGTATATGAGTTCTTTATGACTAAGGTTGAGCCCATGGATCATACACACTTTTCTTCCTTCCACCATTGCTAGCCTCTCTAATACCGCGCACCTTTCGCCGGTATCATACACCCATCATATACCTTCCTCAAAACAGCCACCATACCTACCTATCATGGCATTTCCATAGCCATTCCGAGATATATTGCCATGCAACTTTCCACTGTTCCGTTTACTATGACACGCTCCATCATTGTCATATTGCTTTGCATGATCATGTAGTTGACATTGTATTTGTGGCAAAGCCACCGTTCATAATTCTTTCATACATGTCACTCTTGATTCATTGCATATCCCGATACACCGGCGGAGGCACTCACATAGAGTCATATTTTGTTCTAAGTATTGAGTTGTAATTGTTGAGTTGTAAGTAAATAAAAGTGTGATGATCATCATTTTTAGAGCATTATCCCAAGTGAGGAAAGGATGATGGAGACTATGATTCCCCCACAAGTCGGAATGAGACTCCGAACGAAAAATAAAATAAATAAAATAAAAAAAGAGGCCAAAGAAGCCCAAATAAAAAAAGGCCATAAAAAAGAAAAGGCCCAAATAAAAAAAATTAGAGAAAAAGAGAGAAGGGACAATGCTACTATCCTTTTACCACACTTGTGCTTCAAAGTAGCACCATGATCTTCATAATAGAGAGTCTCCTATGTTATCACTTTCATATACTAGTGGGAATATTTCATTATAGAACTTGGCTTGTATATTCCAATGATGGGCTTCCTCAAAATGCTCTAGATCTTCGTGAGCAAGCGAGTTGGATGCACACCCACTTAGTTCCTTTTGTTGAGCTTTCATATACTTATAGCTCTAGTGTATCCGTTGCATGGCAATCCCTACTCACTCACATTGATATCTATTGATGGGCATCTCCATAGCTCGTTAATACGCCTAGTTGATGTGAGACTATCTTCCCCCTTTTTGTCTCCTCCACAACCACCATTCTATTCCACCTAAAGTGCTATGTCCATGGCTCACGCTCATGTATTGTTTGAAGATTGAAAAAGTTTGAGAACACCAAAAGTATGAAACAATTGCTTGGCTTGTCATCAGGGTTGTGCATGATTTAAATACTTTGTGTGGTGAAGATAGAGCATAGCTAGACTATATGATTTTGTAGGGATAACTTTCTTTGCCCATGTTATTTTGAAGAGACATAATTGCTTAGTTAGTATGCTTGAAGTATTATTATTATTTCTATGTCAATATTGAACTTTTGTCTTGAATCTTTCGGATCTGAATATTCATACCACAATTAAAAAGAATTACATTGAAATTATACCAAGTAGCATTCCACATCAAAAATTCTGTTTTTATCATTTACCTACTCGAGGACGAGCAGGAATTAAGCTTGGGGATGCTTGATATGTCTCCAACGTATCTATAATTTTTTTATTGTTCCATGCTATATTATATTCTGTTTTGGACATTATTGGGCTTTATTATACACTTTTATATTATTTTTGGGACTAACCTATTAACCGGAGGCCCAGCCCAGAATTGCTGTTTTTTTGCATATTTTAGGGTTTCACAGAAAAAGAATATCAAACGGAGTCCAAACAAAATGAAACCTTCGGGAACGTGATTTTCGGAACAAACATGATCCAGAGGACTTGGACCCTACGTCAAGCAATCAACGAGGAAGGCACGAGGTAGGGGGGGCACGCCTACCCCCCCCCCCCCCGCCCGCCCCCCCCCCCCCCCGGGCCCCCCCTTCCCCCCCCCCCCAAGGCGCGCCCTCCACCCTCGTGGGCCCCCTGTTGCTCCACCGACGTACTCCTTCCTCCTATATATACCTACGTCCCCCCAAACTACCAGATACGGAGCCAAAACCCTAATTCCACTGCCATAACTTTCTGTATCCACGAGATCCCATCTTGGGGCCTTTTCCGGAGCTCCGCCGGAGGGGGCACCGATCACGGAGGGCTTCTACATCAACACCATAGCCCCTCCGATGAAGTGTGAGTAGTTTACTTCAGACCTACGGGTCCATAGTTATTAGCTAGATGGCTTCTTCTTTCTTTTTGGATCTCAATGCAAAGTTCTCCCCCTCTCTTGTGGAGATCTATTCGATGTAATCTTCTTTTGCGGTGTGTTTGTTGAGACCGATGAATTGTGGGTTTATGATCAAGTTTATCTATGAACAATATTTGAATCTTCTCTAATTTTTTTATGTATGATTGGTTATCTTTGCAAGTCTCTTCGAATTATCAGTTTGGTTTGGCCTACTAGATTGATCTTTCTTGCAATGGGAGAAGTGCTTAGCTTTGGGTTCAATCTTGCGGTGTCCTTTCCCAGTGGCAGTAGGGGCATCAAGGTACGTATTGTATTGTTTCCATCGAGGATAACAAGATGGGGTTTATATCACATTGCATGAGTTTATCCCTCTACATCATGCCATCTTGCTTAAAACGTTACTCTGTTCTCTTGAACTTAATACTCTAGATGCATGCTGGATAGCGGTCGATGTGTGGAGTAATAGTAGTAGATGCAGGCAGGAGTCGGTCTACTTGTCTCGGACGTGATGCCTATATACATGATCATACCTAGATATTCTCATAACTATGCTCAATTTTGTCAATTGCTCAATAGTGATTTGTTTACCCACCGTGAATACTTATACTCTTGAGAGAAGCCACTAGTGAAACATATGCCCCTCGGGGTCTATTTTCTATCATATTAATCTTTCAATACTTAGTTATTTCCTTTGCCATTTATTTTACTTTGCATCTTTTATTTCTCTTTATCATAAAAATACCAAAAATATTATCTTATCATATCTATCAGATCTCACTCTCATAAGTGACCGTGTAGGGATTGACAACCCATTATCGCGTTGGTTGCGAGGATTTATTTGTTTGTGTAGGTACGAGGGACTCGTGCGTGGCCTCCTACTGGATTGATACCTTGGTTCTCAAAAACTGAGGGAAATACTTATGCTACTTTGTTGCATCACCCTTTCCTCTTCAAGGGAAAACCAACACAAGTGCTCAAGAGGTAGCACCTT
This sequence comes from Triticum urartu, assembly GCF_003073215.2. Classification (NCBI taxonomy): domain Eukaryota; kingdom Viridiplantae; phylum Streptophyta; class Magnoliopsida; order Poales; family Poaceae; genus Triticum; species Triticum urartu. The sequence continues at coordinate 646,919,216 of NC_053028.1, read as the reverse complement.
CGATCTGGGTAGACGGTTGTTGTATGACACCGGTTCATTGCCTTTTTCGTCAACGCCGAGGGAGGTGTGATGGTGCTTTCTGTGGTGCGTCCTTCCGGCCTCTTCTCCGGCGCGTTGGCCTGATGGGGTGTAGCTTGAAGGCTTCCTGTGTGCGAAAGGTACATCTACGGATTTCAAGGTCACACCGAAGCCGCTGCAGTGGCAAAGGTGGCACACCCTTAACTTGCGATGGAGTGTGTGGTTGGTCGGCTCCTCAATTACTGATACGTCTCAACGTATCTATAATTTTTTATTGTTTCATATTATTATATTATCACTTTTCTACATTTTATACGTCATTTTATTTTATTTTTTCATGTTTTTGGTTTCACAAAAAAACCGTACCTACAGAAGTCCAAACATAATGAAAATTTACGTGGAATGTTTATGGAAAATATGCAACAATAGAAGCTTCAGGAGCGAGCCAGAAGTGGGTTGTGGGTCCCACAAGCACAGCCCCCCGTGGCGCTGCCACTCATACAAGTCAACAAGCAGTTTAAACCACCAGCGATGTCACCGATAAACACCACCGAATACCAGCCATTAATGCTGTGTCCGCTCCCTCAGATTCCCACCGGCGAGCCATAGGATGCCTACCATACCGCCCGCCGTCCCCGGCAATAAAAGACAGGCGAGGAGGCATCCCCATCACAACCCTTTCCCTAGTCACCGCCTCCTCCCCTCCCACATTCTTGCCTCTATGCGTTGAGCTCACCGCCGCAATGTCGCCGTGTCGTGCCCGCAGGCTATTGGCTCAACATGCTGGACGACAACAACTAGCCGTCCCAAACACTACGCGCCGGTGGCGTCTCCAACTGGGTTACCAATTGTGTAGATTTTATTCCTTGTGCTGCACTAGGGCGACCACCTGAGCATTCTGCTCCCACCGCGGCCCGCCTGGCATTAGCAGCAGCAATGGACCGAGCGCCATCGTCCCCGTGGATGAGCCCATCCTCGTCGGGGTGGCCCACCGGTCGGCACCTGGTACTCCTCCTCCTCGGGCAAAGAGGAGGATGCTATCCCCCCCCCCCCCCCCCCCCCCCCCCCCCCCCCCCCCCCCCCCCCCCCCCCCCCCTTCCCTGCCCACGTTGAGCCCCGATCCCGAGGACCCAATCAAGATCGTGCTCCCGCAAAGCAGAGGAGCATCGACGGCAATGCTCCCCCCTCCCAGCTGACGAGCTAGGAAAAGTAGCAGATTGAGCTCGTTGCTCACCACTCCGTTAAGGACAGAGATCAGGTGACATGCACGTTTGCATGTCACCGTGTGTCTTGCGGCCGGAATTCAAATTTAAACATTACGAAAAAATTTGAAAAAAAAATCTTAATATGTGCTGAATATTTAAATTTTGAACATATGTTTCGAATTTTGATCTGAATATTTTAAGGGTTATCTTAATATGTGCTGTGAACATGCATGATTTTTTTTTAGATTTTTTCACAATGTTTAAATTTGAATTCCGGGCACAAAGCACATGGTGACATGCAAACGTGCATATCACCTGATCTCTGTCCCTTCATTGAGGAGGCCAAGCGCGTGAATGAGCTTGATTGTTGCTGGAGGCTCAGTCTGTCGTTCGACTCCGATGTGGGCCTCGACGTGCTCGATGATGAGGACGAGGACTAAACGATGTCAACTAGTAGTAGCTACCAATGTCGAATATCAGCACAACATATGTTTACTACTCCCTCCATCTCATAATATAAGAGCGTTTTTGACACTACTGTAGTATAAAAAACGCTCTTATATTATGAGACAGAGATAGTATTTTGCAAATGTAGCTTAACAACATTTAAAATTGCAAATTATATGTTAATGCCATGAATTTTAGCCCTATTATAAGTACTTCAATGTAGTTTGTTGTTAATCAACTTTAGTCTCTGTTTGATTGCCTAAAAACTATCAATTTCAAACAAAAAGCCAAGAAACCAAGAATTTCTTTTATAAGACGCATTATGATAACCTGAATTGGCACGTGGTCTTAGCGACCTTCAAAATACTAAGAATTTGATAACCAGCGAACAGTCGCTGGGTCAGCATGACAAATTAACTATTTTGTGCCAAATTATGTGTTGCTGGGATAGCAATTTCTTTTAGCAAACATGGAAATCCGCCATGTTCAGTTTTTCACGAGGATTTGTCGTGGTTGCGAACGAAATTGCCGTCCTCGCGACAACATAAATTGCTTAAAATTTTCTGATTTGCCATCCTCACCCAACAAATGTCAGATTTTTAACATTTTTGAATTATAGAATGCGCTTCACATGCATGATGATGGCTACTGATATGGCAACTCTGCGGCTAAAGTTGCTCTAATGAAAACTCGGGTTGATTAGTGGTTTAGTACTCCCTTCAACCAGAATTACTTGTCACAATGAATAAAAATAAATGTATGTAAAACTAAAAATACGTTTTGTTACGGACGCGGAGTTTCTGCTCCCGGGCTCATCTGCATCCGTGCTCAGAAAAAAAATCAAAACAAATGCTAGAAAAATTCAAAAAAAAATTCCATTTTTGTGTGGTAGATAACTTGATGGGTGAGGTCCGCTCCAAATTTCAACTCATTTGGACATCTGAACAGCTCTCGGCAAAAAAGACAAAATCAAGGTCTATAAAAAAAGTTTACTGTTCACACACTGTTTTGATCTGATTTGTTTTTTTTTGCCGACTGCTGCTCAGATGTCCAAATGAGTTGAAATTTAAAGCGAACCTCACGCATCAAATTATCTACCACATAAAAAAATTAGATTTGTTTGAACTTTTTAGTATTTGTTTTAATTTTTTTTCTGAGTGCGAGCAGATGAGCCTGGGCTGCGAGTTGGATTTTCGTTTTGATATATCTATTTCTGCGACAAGTAATTTAAAGTAATTTAGGACCGAGGGAGCTACAAGTGAAGTAACCTAGTTAATTAGTCGCCGGCTTGCCGGTAAATGACAGCTCCGGCGAAAGGTCCGATGCCGACAAATAAGTACTAGCTCGAGATAAGAAAGCATTTCCTTCAAATTAATAGGATTATTAGTAGCAAAACACGTGTTAGAAGGCAGGTACATCCTCTGTTGTGTTGTGTTCATGGGGAGCAGTAAAGCAATAGGATAATGGAGCCGTCCAGATCAAATCCAAATCCATGGCCGGCCGGGCCGCGTTCCCCCTCCGTACTCGCACTTCCACACACACCCTTCTTGACTCCACCGCCACGTCTACTACTACTCCTCCTACTTAGATTCTGATGATGCATTCATTCCCTTTCGTCTCCGTGCTCAATCGCACTGCCACACGCATACCTACGCGTTCATCTGTCTGATGATGCTAGCCCACGGCCAAGAAGACGAGCAGGAGAGCACCATGGCGGTGGCGGTGGTGTGCCTGCAGGCGCAGCGCGTCGCCGGCCTGCCCGCCTCCGTTGGCCAGATCGAGCTAACATGCCGTCTTGTTCAGCATCCTCCTCATGTACATCCTCTTGATGATCTTGAGGATGATGGTGATGATGGAGTGGGTGATTATCATGAAGCAAGGGCGGCTCAGCGTGCCTCTGCCTCTGTCTCCGGCGGCAGCGGCGACTTCCACAGCCAGGTGATCCTGCTCCACTGTGGCACCATCACCGCCTCCCTCAAAGCCGTCCTCACCGTCTCCCTGGCCCTGAGACACCCAGGACAACGGCACCATCAGCAGCAGCAGCAGCACCTCCAGGTCCACCTTGGCGACGAGCGGCCGGGCGTCCTCACCTACCCGCTCACCGGCGCCGCGGCCGGGGCTCTGCTCACCCTCGCTCTCCACCGCAAGCTGCTCTCGCTACCACCACCTGCTACCGCCACTGGCTGCTGCCTGCCTCTGCCAGCATGCTGCCGCCAGCGACGGCGGGGGAACAACACCACCAACAAGAGTCACAACCAGCAGCATGGCATCCAGTACGACTCTGGCGACGAGTCGTCGGCCGGCTTCATCGTCATCGAGAAGGAGCTCACGCAGCCGCCCTCCGAGAGCCTGCCCACCACCGCCGCCGACAGCAACATTGACCAAGACAACATGAAACTGGATCAAGAAGAACTGGACAGGGTCGAGGACGAGTTCCTGGCCATGCTCGAGCTGTCAGCCGCCACCACCACCACCACCTGTGTCGACTTCGACCTCGACCTGCACCTATACCTGGACAAACTTGTCAGGGAAGCCGAGGCCGAGCTTGGCAATGCCAGCACCACTCATCTTCCCAACACTGCTGCTGCATCCCATGTGAATTATTGATGCAAACAGGCAAAATTAAGATGCCAGTTTTCTGAATCTCATGTGCACTTTCTTTTTTCTGAAGCATACGGTTTCTAGCTGAATGTAATGTGCATTTTGGATCTACCTGATTTGCAGTCCCCCTCCCACCTTTGCTAACCAGTCAATCAACTCTACTCTTTACCCCGCAAAAAAAAACAAAAAAAACAAGATATTAATAGGCATGAGCCCAAGTAGTAGTAGCGAAAATTAAGGCACACCGCCATGTCTCTGAATCCCAGCTCCATTATAATCAGATCACTAGCCACTATACAGTATAATAATAACAGTATTGTACAACAACTCATCTTGCTGAAAAACCCAAAGCTCAGTATGTAGCCATACGAAAGAATTCACTTCTGTTGATCTAAAGCCAGATCCATCCAAGGCCACAGCAGGTATTTCTCTGTTTACCTATTCAGACTTCAGAGTAGACTCACCATAATAAGGCTCTTCTTCACTTGTATTTCTCCATTATGCGACGGGCTTCTTCGGCGGGGTCGTCCGACGAAGGACTGTCTCCTTCATCCATGCTCCTGGAGCCCTCTTTCGGGTTCATCGCCAGGAAGGCGAAGTATATAAGCCCCATCATCGCCTGCCACCATCAGACCAATAATCAATCTGACTTGAGAAACCACAGAAAGTTGCAGCAAGGGGATACAACAGGGCAAGCGAATTCTGATTATTAAACATTGTTGAGATGTAGTGAACATATAAGTTAGTGATATTGAGCATTGTGCACGACACATTGCTAATTAAGAGTTGTCAGCTGAGTCATGTCAAGAACGTTGTGGGGTACATACCAGTACAAACAATGCGGTGGAAATGACGGACTTGAGCAGAAAAAGGGCGACAGACACGGCAACAAATGTCACGCCTATCCTAGCAATTGGGCGTGGAACTGAATCCTGTTGCACATCAGAACAGAAGGCCAAACTAGTTCAGTTTCAAAAGCAAACCAACCACACTCCAGTGTATTTTTCCGACAGAAGTAAAATTCAGTGGAATGAAGTGACATACATACTAAATGGGTAAGCAAGAGTGACATACTGGGACAAGAGCACTTCCAGCATCCACGGCTTCCTTACTGACCCTCCATGTTTTTTGAACAGCTGTAGTAATATGCAGGAGTGTTAGATAAAATAGATATTCGGAATTTCATCATGAAAGAGAAAAAAACAAGGCCACAGAACATTTGCACTAGTAGGAACAGGGCACAGCACAAAGGCATCCTTAGAAAAATAAGCACCAACACTTTCTTTTTTTGAACAGGGCACCAACACATGAGGTGAGAATGCATGTGAATACATACAGAGGCAGAGACAGGAGGTGCCCCCACCCCCACCCCCCCC
>NC_053028.1:646897403-646912569 GCF_003073215.2 Triticum urartu | reverse complement strand
TCAAGAGAAGAGAAAAACCATCAACACTTGATGCTCCTTCTTGATTTCTACCTCCGCAGCTTTTAGCATTGCGAAGAGCTCGGGAATTGTCTTATCCCCCTTGCATATTATAGTTCATCACGAAGCTCTTGTAGCTAGGTGGAAGTGATTGGAGAATTCTGTCAATGACGCAATCATCCGGAAGATTAACTCCCAATTGAATCAAGTGATTATTATACCCAGACATTTTGAGTATATGCTCACTGACAGAACTGTTCTCCTCCATCTTGCAGCTATAGAACTTATTGGAGACTTCATATCTCTCAATCCGGGCATTTGCTTGAAATATTAACTTCAACTCCTAGAACATCTCATATGCTCCATGACGTTCAAAACGTCGTTGAAGTCCCGGTTCTAAGCCGTAAAGCATGGCACACTGAACTATCGAGTAGTCATCAGCTTTGCTCTGCCAGACGTTCTTAACGTCGTCAGTTGCCAGCAGCAGGCCTGGCACCCAGCGGTGCTTCCAGGACGTAATTCTTCTGTGCAGCAATGAGGATAATCCTCAAGTTACGGACCCAGTCCGTGTAATTGCTACCATCATCTTTCAACTTTGCTTTCTCAAGGAACGCATTAAAATTCAACGGAACAACAACGGGCCATCTATCTACAATCAAACATAAACAAGCAAGATACTATCAGGGACTAAGTTCATGATAAATTTAAGTTCAATTAATCATATTACTCAAGAACTCCCACTTAGATAGACATCCCTCTAATCATCTAAGTGATCACGTGATCCAAATCAACTAAACCATAACCGATCATCACGTGAAATGGAGTAGTTTTCAATGGTGAACATCACTATGTTGATCATATCTACTATATGATTCACGCTCGACCTTTCGGTCTCAGTGTTCCGAGGCCATATTGCATATGCTAGGCTCGTCAAGTTTAACTTGAGTATTCTGCGTGTGCAAAACTATCTTGCACCCGTTGTAGATGGACGTAGAGCTTATCACACCCGATCATCACATGGTGTCTCGGCACAATGAACTTTGGCAACGGTGCATACTCAGGGAGAACACTTCTTTTATCTTGAAATTTAGTGAGAGATCATCTTATAATGCTACCGTCAATCAAAGCAGATAAGATGCATAAAAGATAAACATCACATGCAATCAATATAAGTGATATGATATGGCCATCATCATCTTGTGCTTGTGATCTCCATCTCCGAAGCACCGTCATGATCACCATCGTCACCGGTGGCGACACCTTGATCTCCATCGTAGCATCGTTGTCGTCTCGCCAATCTATGCTTCTACGACTATCGCTACCGCTTAGTGATAAAGTAAAGCAATTACAGGGAGATTGCATTGCATACAATAAAGCGACAACCATATGTCTCCTGACAGTTGCCGATAACTCTGTTACAAAACATGATCATCTCATACAATAAATATAGCATCATGTCTTGACCATGTCACATCACAACATGCCCTGCAAAAACAAGTTAGACGTCCTCTACTTTGTTGTTGCAAGTTTTACGTGGCTGCTACGGGCTAAGCAAGAACCGTTCTTACCTACGCATGAAAACCACAACGATAGTTCGTCAAGTTAGTGTTGTTTTAACCTTCTCAAGGACCGGGCGTAGCCACACTCGGTTCAACTAAAGTTGGAGAAACTGACACCCGGCTCAGCCACCTGTGTGCAAAGCACGCGGTAAGAACCAGTCTGCGTAAGCGTACGCGTACTGTCGGTTCCGGGCCGCTTCATCCAACAATATCGCCGAACCAAAAGTATGACATGCTGGTAAGCAGTATGACTTATATCGCCCACAACTCACTTGTGTTCTACTCGTGCATATAACATCAACACATAAAACCTAGGCTCGGATGCCACTGTTGGGGAACGTAGTAATTTCAAAATTTTCCTACGCACACGCAAGATCATGGTGATGCATAGAAACGAGAGAGGAGAGTATTGTCTACGTACCCTCGTAGACCAGAAGCGGAAGCGTTAGCACAACGCGGTTGATTAGTCATACATCAAAATATATAAACTCATAATGAAACTGTCATCGTAACTTAAGCGTGCGGACCCTACGGGTTCGAGAACAATGTAGACATGACCGAGACACGTCTCCGGTCAATAACCAATAGCGGAACCTGGATGCTCATATTGGCTCCTACATATTCTACGAAGATCTTTATCGGTCAGACCGCATAACAACATACATTGTTCCCTTTGTCATCGGTATGTTACTTGCCCGAGATTCGATCGTCGGTATCTCAATACCTAGTTCAATCTCGTTAGCAAGTCTCTTTACTCGTTCCGTAATACATCATCTCGCAACTAACTCATTAGTTGCAATGCTTGCAAGGCTTAGTGATGTGCATTACCGAGAGGGCCCAGAGATACCTCTCCGACAATCGGAGTGACAAATCCTAATCTCGAAATATGCCAACCCAACATGTACCTTTGGAGACACCTGTAGAGCACCTTTATAATCACCCAGTTACGTTGTGACATTTGGTAGCACACAAAGTGTTCCTCCGGTAAACGGGAGTTGCATAATCTCATAGTCATAGGAACATGTATAAGTCATGAAGAAAGCAATAGCAACATACTAAACGATCGGGTGCTAAGCTAATGGAATGGGTCATGTCAATCACATCATTCTCCTAATGATGTGATCCCGTTAATCAAATGACAACACATGTCTATGGTTAGGAAACATAACCATCTTCGATTAACGAGCTAGTCAAGTAGAGGCATACTAGTGACACTTTGTTTGTCTATGTATTCACACATGTATTATGTTTCCGGTTAATACAATTCTAGCATGAATAATAAACATTTATCATGATATAAGGAAATAAATAATAACTTTATTATTGCCTCTAGGGCATATTTCCTTCACATCCGTGACATTTTGGGCTGAATGGTTTTTTCCTATCATTCTTATGACACTTCTATGACGATAACTGTGACAAAAACATGTATCATCATAGATGTGGTGGGCTCCTAATTCTATTACAAAAAATGGGCTTTTCATCCTGGGCGGGCCGGAGAAGCAGCTGCACGACATTCTTTGACCGTTCATGAGGGAAAAAATCATGGTAGAAGCAAGGGTGAGGAAAATATCGGGGAGTTCCCAGTTACGGTGGGTGGTCGTGGCCAAGCGATGCACCGTGGTTTGCGCGTCTCTCTCGTGTACGCGCGTGTGTGCGAGCCGTTGGCCAATTGAAATGAGCGATCGCACGTTACTAAACCCGAGCAATCGATCCCTTGGCTGTTAACTCAACCCGAGCATTTCATTCGCAGCTGAATGAACCCGAGCGATTCCTTCCCTGCTGCTGCTAATTGAACTGAGTGATCGATCACTACTGCTTACTGAAGCTGATCGAGCCACTGATACGTTTGCAACATATCTATAATTTTTTATTGTTCCATGCTGTTATGTTATCATTCTTGGATGTTTTATAATCATTTTATAGTCATCTTATATCATTTTTTGGTACTAACCTATTGACATAGTGCCAAGTGCCAATTGCCATTTTTTGCATGTTTTTACATCGCAGGAAATCAAAATCAAACGGAGTCCAAACACCATAAAACTTTTTGTCGATTTTTTATGGACCAAAAGACCACCACTGGGCTATAGCAGCACCTGGGGGGTGCCCCGAGCGAGGTACAACCCACTAGGGCTTGCCTAGGGGCCCAAGCGGGCCCAGGTGGGTTGTGCCCACCTCGGTGGCCTCCCACACCCCCTCTTCACCCTATAAATTCCAAAATATTCCATAAACCCTCGGGGTTACCTTAGATCAGAAGTTCCGCCATCGCAGGCCTCTGTAGCCACCGAAAACAAATCTAGACCCCTTCAGGCACCCTGCCGGAGGGGGGGAATCATCTCTGGTGGCCATCTTCATCGTCCTGGCGACCACTGATATGTCTCCAACGTATCTATAATTTTTGATTGATCCATGCTATTATATTATCTTCTTTAGATGTTAATGGGCTTTATTTTACACTTTTATATTATTTTTGGGACTAACCTATTAACCGGAGGCCCAACCCGAATTGTTGTTTTTTTGCCTATTTTAGTGTTTCGTAGAAAAGGAATATCAAACGGAGTCCAAACGGAATGAAACCTTCGGGAACGTCATTTTTGGAACAAACATGATCCAGGAGACTTGGAGGGGACTCGAGCAATCAACGAGGCGGCCACGAGGCAGGGGGCGCGCTGACCCCCTGGGCGCGCCCTCCACCCTCGTGGGCCCCTTGTTGCTCCACCGTCCTACTTCTTCCTCCTATATATATCCATATACCCCACAAACATCCAGGAGCACCACGAAACCCTATTTCCACCGCCACAACCTTCTGTACCCAAGAGATCCCATCTTGGGGCCTTTTCCGAAGCTCCGCCGGAGGGGGCATTGATCACGGAGGTCCTCTACATCAACTCGATGGCCTCTCTGATGATGTTTGAGTAGTTTACCTCGGACCTACGGGTTCATAGATAGTAGCTAGATGACTTCTTCTCTGTCTTTGGATCTCAATACAAAGTTCTCCTTGATTCTCTTGGAGATCTATTTGATGTAACTCTTTTTGCGGTGTGTTTGTCGAGATCCGATGAATTGTGGGTTTATGATCAAGTTTATCTATGAACAATATTTGAATCTTCTCTGAATTCTTTTATGCATGATTGGTTTATCTTTGCAAGTCTCTTCGAATTATCAGTTTCATTTGGCCTACTAGATTGATCTTTCTTGCAATGGGAGAAGTGCTTAGCTTTTGGTTCAATCTTGCGGTGTCGATCCTAGTGACAGAAGGGAAACGAAACGTATTGTATTGTTGCCATCGAGGATAAAAAGATGGGGTTTATATCATATTGCATGAGTTTATCCCTCTACATCATGGCATCTTGCTTAAGGCATTACTCTGTAATTTTGAACTTAATACTCTAGATGCATGTTGGATAGCGGTCGATCTGTGGAGTAATAGTAGTAGATGCAGAATCGTTTTGGTCTACTTGTCTCGGATGTGATGCTTATATACATGATCATGCCTAGATATTCTCATAATTATTCGCTTTTCTATCAATTGCTCGACAGTAATTTGTTCACCCACCATAATACTTATGCTATCTCGAGAGAAGCCACTAGTAAAACCTATGCCCCCCCGGGTCTATTTTCCATCATACAAGTTTCCAATCTATTTTGTTTTGCAATCTTTACTTTCAATCTATATCATAAAAATACCAAAAATATTTATCTTATTATTATCATCTCTATCAGATCTCACTCTGCAAGTGGCCGTGAAGGGATTGACAACCCCTTTATCGCATTGGTTGCGAGGTTCTTATTTGTTTGTGTAGGTACGAGGTGACTCGCGCGTGGTCTCCTACTGGATTGATACCTTGGTTCTCAAAAACTGAGGGAAATACTTACGCTGCTTTACTACATCACCCTTTCCTCTTCAAGGGAAAACCAACGCAGTGCTCAAGAGGTAGCAAGAAGGATTTCTGGCGCCGTTGCCGGGGAGATCTACGCCAAGTCAAGACATACCAAGTACCCATCACAAACTCTTATCCCGCATTACATATTATTTGCCATTTGCCTCTCGTTTTCCTCTCCCCCACTTCACCCTTGCCGTTTTATTCGCCCTCTTTTCCGTTTCGCCTCTTTTTCGCTTGCTTCTTGTTTGCTTGTGTGTTGGATTGCTTGCTTGTCACGATGGCTCAAGATAATACTAAATTGTGTGACTTTGCCAATACCAACATAATGATTTTATTAGCACTCCGATTGCTCCTCTTACCGATGCTGAATCTTGTGAAATTAATACTGCTTTGTTGAATCTTGTCATGAAAGATCCATTTTCTGGCCTTCCTAGTGAAGATGCCGCTACCCATCTAAACAACTTTGTTGATTTGTGTGATATGCAAAAGAAGAAAGATGTGGATAATGATATTGTTAAACTTAAGCTATTTCCGTTTTCGCTTAGAGATCGTGCTAAAGCTTGGTTTTCGTCTTTGCCTAAAAATAGTATTGATTCATGGAATAAGTGCAAAGATGCTTTTATCTCTAAGTATTTTCCCTCCCGCTAAGATCATCTCTCTTAGAAACGATATTATGAATTTTAAGCAACTTGATCATGAACATGTTGCACAAGCTTGGGAGAGGATGAAATTAATGATGTAATTGCCCTTCACATGGTTTGAATTTGTGGATGATTATACAAAAATTATGCCGGATTGAATTTTGCTTCTAGAAATCTTTTAGATTCGGCCGCGGGAGGCACTTTTATGGAAATCACTTTAGGAGAAGCTACCAAACTCCTAGATAATATTATGGTTAATTATTCTCAATGGCACACTGAAAGATCTACTAGTAAAAAGGTGCATGCAATTGAAGAGATTAATGTTTTGAGTGGAAAGATGGATGAACTTATGAAATTGTTTGCTAATAAGAGTGCTCCTACTGATCCTAATGATATGCCTTTGTCTACTTTGATTGAGAATAATAATGAATCTATGGATGTGAATTTTGTTGGTAGGAACAATTTTGGTAACAACGCGTATAGAGGTAATTTTAATTCTAGGCCGTTTCCTAGTAATTCCTCTAATAATTATGGTAATTCCTACAACAATTCTTATGGAAATTATAATAAGATGCCCTCTGATTTTGAATCTAGTATTAAAGAATTTATTACTTCGCAAAAGAGTTTCAATGCAACAAATTAAAGAAAAATTGCTTAAGATTGATGAGTTGGCTAGGAACATGGATAGAATTTCTCTTGATGTTGATTCTTTGAAACTTAGATCTATTCCACCTAAGCATGATATCAATGAGTCTCTCAAAGCCATGAGAATTTCCATTGATGAGTGCAAAGAAAGAACCGCTAGGATGCGTGCTAAGAAAGATTGCTTTGTGAAAGCGTGTTCTTCTAGTTTTCATGACAATAAAGATGAAGATCTAAAAGTAATTGATGTGTCCCCTATTAAATCCTTGTTTTGCAATATGAATCTTGATAATGATGGGACTGGAGATGAGTCAACTTTAGTTAGAAGGCGTCCCAAAAATTCGGAGTTTTAGATCTTGATGCAAAAATTGGTAAAAGTGGGATTGAAGAGGTTCAAAACTTTAGATAGCAATGAACCCACTATTTGGATTTCAAGGAATTTAATTATGATAATTGCTCTTTGATAGATTGTATTTCCTTGTTGCAATCCGTGCTAAATTCTCCTCATGCTTATAGTCAAAATAAAGCTTTTACTAAACATATCGTTGATGCTTTGATGCAATCTTATGAAGAAAAACTTGAGTTGGAAGTTTCTATCCCTAGAAAACTTTATGATGAATGGGAACCTACAATTAAAATTAAAATTAAAGATCATGAATGCTATGCTTTGTGTGATTTGGGTGCTAGTGTTTCCACGATTCCAAAAACTTTGTGTGATTTGCTAGGTTTCCGTGAATTTGATGATTGTTCTCTAAACTTGCACCTTGCGGATTCCACCATTAAGAAACCTATGGGAAGAATTAATGATGTTCTTATTGTTGCAAATAGGAACTATGTGCCCGTAGATTTCATTGTTCTTGATATAGATTGCAATCCTTCATGTCCTATTATTCTTGGTAGACCTTTCCTTAGAACGATTGGTGCAATTATTGATATGAAGGAAGGGAATATTAGATTCCAATTTCTTAAGGAAAGGCATGGAACACTTCCCTAGAAATAAAATTAAATTACCTTATGAATCTATTATGAGAGCCACTTATGGATTGCCTACCAAAGATGGCAATACCTAGATCTATCCTTGCTTTATGCCTAGCTAGGGGCGTTAAACGATAGCGCTTGTTGGGAGGCAACCCAATTTTATTTTTATTCCTTGCTTTTTGCTCTCTTTAGTAATAAATAATTTATCTAGCCTCTGTTTTTGTTGTGTTTTTTGTGTTTAATTAGTGTTTGTGCCAAGTAGAACCGTTGGAAGACTTGGGGAAAGTCTTTTTGATCTTGCTGTAAAAAACAGAAACTTTAGCGCTCGTGAGAATTGCTGCCATTTTTATTTGGAGAGTGATATTTAGTTAATTATTTTTGAAGATGATTAATAGATAAATTCCTCACGTCCAGAAATTTATTTTAGAATTTTTGGGGTTCCATAGATATTCGAAACCTACAGATTACTACAAGACTGTTCTGTTTTTGACAGATTCTGTTTTTCGTGTGTTGTTTGCTTATTTTGATGAATCTATGGCTAGTAATAGAGTTTATGAACCATAGAAAAGTTGAAATACAGTAGGTTTAACACCAATATAAATCAAGAATGAGTTCATTACAGTACCTTGAAGTGGTGGTTTGTTTTCTTTTACTAACGGAGCTCACGAAGATTTTCTTTTAAGTTTTGTGTTGTGAAGTTTTCAAGTTTTGGGTAAGGATTTGATGGATTATGGAACAAGGAGTGGCAAGAGCCTAAGCTTGGGATGCCCAAGGCACCCCAAGGTAAAATCCAAGGACACCAAAAATCCTAAGCTTGGGGATGCCCCGGAAGGCATCCCCTCTTTCGTCTTCGTCTATCGGTAACTTTACTTGGAGCTATATTTTTATTCGCCACATGATATGTGTTTTGCTTGGAGCGTCTTGTATGATTTGAGTCTTTTTTCTAGTTTACCACAATATCCTTGCTGTACACACCTTTTGGGAGAGACACACATGAATTGGAATTTATTAGAATACTCTATGTGCTTCACTTATATCTTTTGAGCTATATAGTTTTTGCTCTAGTGCTTCGCTTATATCTTTTAGAGCACGGCGGTGGTTTTATTTTATAGAAATAATTGATCTCTCATGCTTCACTTATATCATTTTGAGAGTCCTTTAGAACAGCATGGTAATTCACTTTGGTTATAAATTTTAAATGCTAAGAGAAGTTGGATGCTTGATAGATGGTTTTGAGATATAAAGGTGGTAATATTAGAAGTGTGCTAGTTGAGTAATTGTGAAATTGATGAATACTTGTGTTGAAGTTGGCAAGTCCCGTAGCATGCACGTATGGTGAACATTATGTGACAAATTTGAAGCATGGGGTGTTCTTTGATTGCTTTCCTTATGAGTGGCGGTCGGGGACGAGCGATGGTCTTTTCCTACCAATCTATCCCCCTAGGAGCATGCGCGTAGTGCTTGGTTTTGATGACTTGTAGATTTTTGCAATAAGTATGTGAGTTCTTTATGACTAATGTTGAGTCCATGGATTATACGCACTCTCACCCTTCCATCATTGCTAGCCTCTTCGGTACCGTGCATTGCCCTTTCTCACCTTGAGAGTTGGTGCAAACTTCGCCGGTGCATCCAAACCCCGTGATACGATACGCTCTATCACACATAACCCCTCCTTATATCTTCCTCAAAACAGCCACCATACCTACCTATTATGGCATTTCCATAGCCATTCCGAGATATATTGCCATGCAACTTTCCACCGTTCCGTTTATTATGACACGCATCATCATTGTCATATTGCTTTGCATGATCATGTAGTTGACATCGTATTTGTGGCAAAGCCACCGTTCATAATTTTTCATACATGTCACTCTTGATTCATCGCAATCCCGGTACACCGCCGAGGCATTCACATAGAGTCATATTTTGTTCTAAGTATCGAGTTGTAATTCTTGAGTTGTAAGAAAATAAAAGTGTGATGATCATCATTAGAGCATTGTCCCATGTGAGGAAAGGATGATGGAGACTATGATTCCCCCACAAGTCGGGATGAGACTCTGCGACGAAAAAAAAAGAAAGAAAAGAGGCCAAAAAAGAAGCCCAAATAAAAAAAAAAAATAATAAAAATGAGAGAAAAAGAGAGAAGGGACAATGTTACTATCCTTTTCCACACTTGTGCTTCAAAGTAGCACCATGATCTTCATGATAGAGAGTCTCTTATTTTGTCACTTTCATATACTAGTGGGAATTTTTCATTATAGAACTTGGCTTGTATATTCCAATGATGGGCTTCCTCAAATTGCCCTAGGTCTTCGTGAGCAAGCGAGTTGGATGCACACCCACTTAGTTTCTTTGATGAGCTTTCATATATTTATAGCTCTAGTGCATCCGTTGCATGGCAATCCCTACTCCTTGCATTGACATCAATCGGTGGGCATCTCCATAGCCCATTGATTAGCCGCGTCAATGTGAGACTTTCTCCCTTTTTGTCTTCTCACACAACCTCAATCATCATATTCTATTCCACCCATAGTGCTATGTCCATGGCTCGCGCTCATATATTGCGTAAAAGTTGAAAGAGTTTGAAAAGGCTAAGTATGAAACAATTGCTTGGCTTGTCATCGGGGTTGTGCATGATGAGAGCATTTTGTGTGACGAAAATGAAGCATGGCCAAACTATATGACTTTGTAGGGATAAGTTTTCTTTGGCTATGGTATTTTGATAAGACATAATTGCTTGATTAGCATACTTGGAGTATTACTATTTTTATGTCAACAATAAACTTTTATCTTGAATCTTTCGGATCTGAACATTCATGCCACAATAGAGAAAAATACATTGAAGAATATTCTAGAAAGCATTCCACATAAAAAATTCTATTTTTATCATTTACCTACTCAAGGACGAGCAGGAATTAAGCTTGGGGATGCTGATACGTCTGCAACGTATCTATAATTTTTGATTGTTCCATGCTATTATATTATCTGTTTTGGATGTTAATGGGCTTTATTTTACACTTTTATATTATTTTTGGGACTAACCTATTAACCGGAGGCCCAGCCCAAATTGCTATTTTTTGCCTATTTCATTGTTTCGTAGAAAAGGAATATCAAACGGAGTCCAAACGGAATGAAACCTTCGAGAACGTGATTTTTGGAACAAACGTGATCCAGAGGACTTGGAGTGGACGTCAAGTAATCAACGAGGCGGCCAGGAGGCAGGGGGCGCGCCTACCCCCCTAGGCGCGCCCTCCCCCTCATGGGCCCCTCGTAGCTCCATCGACCTACTTCTTCCTCCTATATCTGTTCACATACCCCGCAAACATCCAAGAGCACCACGAAACCCTATTTCCACCGCCGCAACCTTCTGTACCCAAGAGATCCCATCTTGGGGCCTTTTTCGGAGCTCAGCCGGAGGGGGCATTGATCAAGGAGGGCCTCTACATCAACTCCATGGCCCCTCCGATGATGTGTGAGTAGTTTACTTCGGACCTTCGGGTCCATAGCTAGTAGCTAGATGGCTTCTTCTCTCTCTTTGGATCTCAATACAAAATTCTCCTCGATTCTCTTGGAGATCTATTCGATGTAATCTTCTTTTGTGGTGTGTTTGTCGAGATCCGATGAATTGTGGGTTTATGATCAAGTTTATCTATGAACAATATTTGAATCTTCTCTGAATTCTTTTATGTATGATTGGTTTATATTTGCAAGTCTCTTCGAATTATCAGTTTGGTTTGCCTTACTAGATTGATCTTTCTTGCAATGGGAGAAGTGCTTAGCTTTGGGTTCAATTTTGCGGTGCTCGATCCCAGTGACAGAAAGGGAGACGACACGTATTGTATTGTTGCCATTGAGGATTAACAAGATGGGGTTTACATCATATTGCATGAGTTTATCCCTCTACATCATGTCATCTTGCTTAAGGTGTTACTCTGTTCTTATGAACTTAATACTCTACATGCATGCTGGATAGCGGTCGATGTGTGGAGTAATAGTAGTAGATGCAGGCAGGAGTCGGTGTACTTGTCACGGACGTGATGCCTATATACATGATCATGCCTAGATATTCTCATAATTATTCGCTTTCCTATCAATTGCTCGACAGTAATTTGTTCACCCACCGTAATACTTATGCTATCTTGAGAGAAGCCACTAGTGAAACCTATGGCCCCCATGTCTATTTTCCATCATACAAGTTTCCAATCTATTTTATTTTGCAATCTTTACTTTCAATCTATATCATAAAAATACCAAAAATACTTATCTTATCATTATCATCTCTATCAGATCTCACTCTTGCAAGTGGCCGTGAAGGGATTGACAACCCCTTTATCGCGTTGGTTGCGAGGTTCTTATTTGTTTGTGTAGGTACGAGGTGACTCGCGCGTGGTCTCCTACTGGATTGATACCTTGGTTCTCAAAAACTGAGGGAAATACTTACGCTGCTTTACTGCACCACCCTTTCCTCTTCAAGGGAAAACCAACGCAGTGCTCAAGAGGTAGCACAAGTTGATCACCAAAACATACATCATAGATCACGTGAATCCATTGTCACCACAGATAAGCACATGCAAGACATACATCAAGTGTTCTCAAATCCTTAAAGACTCAATCCGATAAGATAACTTCAAAGGGAAAACTCAATCCATTACAAGAGAGTAGAGGGGGAGAAACATCATAAGATCCAACTATAATAGCAAAGCTCGCGATACATCAAGATCATGCCAAATCAAGAACACGAGAGAGAGAGATCAAACACATAGCTACTGGTACATACCCTCAGCCCCGAGGGAGAACTACTCCCTCCTCGTCATGGAGAGCACCGGGATGATGAAGATGGCCACCGGAGAGGGATTCCCCCTCCGGCAGGGTGTCGGAACGGGTCTAGATTGGTTTTCGGTGGCTACGGAGGCTTCTGGTGCGGAACTCCCGATCTATTCTGTTCCTCATGTTTTAGGGTATATATATATATATAGGCGAAAGAAGTCGGTCAGGGGAGCCGCAAGGGGCCCACGAGGGTGGGGGCGCGCCCAGGGGTAGGGCGGCGTGCTCCTGGATTAGGGGGTCTCCGGACAGCCGGACTATCTCCATTGGCCGGATTGTTAGACTATGAAGATACAAGATTGAAGACTTCGTCTCGTGTCCGGATGGGACTCTACTTGGCGTGGAAGGCAAGCTAGGCAATACGTATATGGATATCTCCTCCTTTGTAACCGACCTTGTGTAACCCTAACCCTCTCCGGTGTCTATATAAACCGAAGGGTTTTAGTCCGTAGGACAACAATCACAACATACAATCATACCATAGGCTAGCTTCTAGGGTTTAGCCTCTCTGATCTCGTGGTAGATCTACTCTTGTACTACCCATATCATCAATATTAATCAAGCAGGACGTAGGGTTTTACCTCCATCAAGAGGGCCCGAACCTGGGTAAAACATCGTGTCCCCTGCCTCCTGTTACCATCCGCCTAGACGCACAGTTCGGGACCCCCTACCCGAGATCCGCCGGTTTTGACACCGACATTGGTGCTTTCATTGAGAGTTCCTCTGTGTCGTCGCCGTTAGGCTTGATGGCTCCTACTATCATCGATAGCGATGCGGTCCAGGGTGAGACTTTTCTCCCCGGACAGATCTTCGTATTCGGCGGCTTTGCACTGCGGGCTAATTCGCTTGGCCATCTGGAGCAGATTGAAAGCTACGCCCCTGGCCATCAGGTCAGATTTGGAAGTTTGAACTACACGGCCGACATCCGCGGAGACTTGATCTTCGACGGATTCGAGCCACAGCCGCGCGCCGCACTATCGCGATGGGTATGACCTAGCTCTGCCACTGAACAGTACCCCAGAGGCCGCGCCCGCATCAGCTCCGACCCTTAGCTCGGAGCCAACTGCGCCAATCGAGGACGGGTGGCTAGACACCGCCTCAGGGGCTGCAGTCTCGACGGCGATCGAGCCAAACACCAGCATAATCCTCTGCGCAGCCCGTGACTCCAAGGTGCGGACTCTTTTCTGGACTCCGAACCATCCGCGCCCCTGCCAATCGAATCCGATTGGGCGCCGATCATGGAATTCACTGCCGCGGATATCTTTCAGCACTCGCCCTTCGGCGACATTCTGAATTCACTAAGGTCTCTCTCTTTGTCAGGAGAGCCCTGGCCGGATTATGGCCAACAGGATTGGGATGCGGACGACGAAGAAATTCGACGCCCACCCACCACCCACTTCGTAGCCACTGTCGATGATTTAACCGACATGCTCGACTTCGACTCCGAAGACATCGACGGTATGGACGACGATGTAGGAGACGAACATGAACCAGCACCTATAGGGCACTGGAAAGCCACCTCGTCATATGACATATACATGGTGGATACACCCAAGAAGGCAATGGCGACGAGATAGCGGAGGATGACCCCTCCAAGAAGCAACCCAAGCGCCGACGTCAGCGGCGCCGCTCTAAGTCCCGCCAAAGCAAAAGTGGTGATACCGGCACAGGAGATAATAACACTCCGGATAGTGCCGAAGACAACAACAATCCCCTCCAGCAAGATTTAGAGCAGGAGGATGAAGGAGCCAGCTCTCCTGAGAGAGCGGCAGACGGAGAGGAGGAGGATGATCACATGCCCCCCTCCGAAGACGAGGCAAGCCTCGGCGACGATGAATTCGCCGTACCAGAGGATCCCGTCGAACAAGAGCGCTTCAAGCGCCGGCTTATGGCCACGGCAAATAGCCTGAAGAAAAAGCAGCAGCAGCTTCAAGCTGATCAAGATCTGCTAGCTGACAAATGGACTGAAGTCCTCGCGGCCGAGGAATATAAACTCGAGCGCCCCTCCAAGAGTTACCCAAGGCGCAGGTTACTACCCGACTGGAGGAAGAAGCGTATGATACGGCTGATCGGCCACCTCGTGGCCACGATAGAGAGGCATTCCAGCCAAAAGCTCAGCCTCCACCCCAACGCCATTCAAATAAAAAGGCATGGGGAGATACGCCAGACCTGCGAGACATATTGGAGGACAAGGCAAAGCATTCAAGATCGATCTACGGATCACGAGGGCGCACCACTCTGCGAGACGACAAACGTCACGCCGGATACAGTAAAAGCAAATCCGGCCGGGCCGAACACAGCGGGCAAGACCCATTCGAGCTGCGTCGTGATATAGCCCAATACAGAGGCGCCGCACACCCCTTATGCTTCACAGACGAAGTAATGGAACATCAATTCCCAGAAGGTTTCAAACCTGTAAATATTGAATCATATGACGGCACAACAGATCCCGCGGTATGGATTGAGGACTTCCTCCTCCACATCCACATGGCCCGCGGCGATGACTTACACGCCATCAAATACCTCCCACTAAAGCTCAAAGGACCAGCGCGGCATTGGCTTAGCTTGCCAGCGGACTCCATTAGCTGTTGGGAAGATCTGGAAGCCGCATTCCTCGACAACTTTCAGGGCACTTATG
>NC_053028.1:646878308-646896403 GCF_003073215.2 Triticum urartu | reverse complement strand
AGAATTTCAGAGTGAAGTGGAAAATCATCGTAACAAGAAAATAAAGTTTCTACGATCTGATCGTGGAGGAGAATATTTGAGTTACGAGTTTGGTCTTCATTTGAAACAATGCGGAATAGTTTCGCAACTCACGCCACCCGGAACACCACAGCGTAATGGTGTGTCCGAACGTCGTAATCGTACTTTACTAGATATGGTGCGATCTATGATGTCTCTTACTGATTTACCGCTATCATTTTGGGGTTATGCTTTAGAGACGACTGCATTCACGTTAAATAGGGCACCATCTAAATCCGTTGAGATGACGCCTTATGAACTATGGTTTGGCAAGAAACCAAAGTTGTCGTTTCTTAAAGTTTGGGGCTGTGATGCTTATGTGAAAAAGCTTCAACCTGATAAGCTCGAACCCAAATAGGAGAAATGTGTCTTCATAGGATACCCAAAGGAGACTATTGGGTACACCTTCTATCATAGATCCGAAAGGCAAGATATTCGTTGCTAAGAATGGATCCTTTCTAGAGAAGGAGTTTCTCTCGAAAGAAGTGAGTGGGAGGAAAGTAGAACTTGATGAGGTAACTGTACCTGCTCCCTTATTGGAAAGTAGTTCATCACAGAAACCGGTTCCTGTGACACCTACACCAATTAGTGAGGAAGCTAATGATGATGATCATGAAACTTCAGATCAAGTTACTACCGAACCTCGTAGGTCAACCAGAGTAAGATCCGCACCAGAGTGGTACGGTAATCCTATTCTGGAGGTCATGTTACTTGACCATGACGAACCTACGAACTATGAGGAAGCGATGATGAGCCCAGATTCCGCAAAATGGCTTGAAGCCATGAAATCTGAGATGGGATCCATGTATGAGAACAAAGTGTGGACTTTGGTTGACTTGCCCGATGATCGGCAAGCCATCGAGCATAAATGGATCTTCAAGAAGAAGACTGACACTGGCGGTAATGTTACTATCTACAAAGCTCGACTTGCTGCGAAAGGTTTTCGACAAGTTCAAGGGGTTGACTACAATGAGACTTTCTCACCCGTAGTGATGCTTAAGTCTGTCCGAATCATGTTAGCAAGTGCCGCATTTTATGATTATGAAATTTGGCAAATGGATGTCAAAACTGCATTCCTGAATGGATTTCTGGAAGAAGAGTTGTATATGATGCAACCAGAAGGTTTTGTCGATCCAAAGGGTGCTAACAAAGTGTGCAATCTCCAGTGATCCATTTATGGACTGGTGCAAGCCTCTCGGAGTTGGAATAAACGTTTTGATAGTGTGATCAAAGCATATGGTTTTATACAGACTTTTGGAGAAGCCTGTATTTACAAGAAAGTGAGTGGGAGCTCTGTAGCATTTCTAATATTATATGTGGATGACATATTGTTGATTGGAAATGATATATAATTTCTAGATATCATAAAGGGATACTTGAATAAGAGTTTTTCAATGAAAGACCTCGGAGAAGCTGCTTATATATTGGGCATCAAGATCTATAGAGATAGATCAAGACGCTTAATTGGACTTTCACAAAGCACATACCTTGAGAAAGTTTTGAAGAAGTTCAAAATGGATCAAGCAAAGAAAGGGTTCTTGCCTGTGTTACAAGGTGTGAAATTGAGTAAGACTCAATGCCCGACCACTGCAGAAGATAGAGACAAAATGAAAAGTGTTCCCTATCTTCAGCCATAGGCTCTATCATGTATGCAGTGATGTGTACCAGACCTAATGTGTGCCTTGCTATTAGTTTAGAAGGGAGGTACCAAAGTAATCTAGGAGTGGATCACTGGACAACGGTCAAGAACATCCTGAAATACCTGAAAAGGACTAAGGATATGTTTCTCATTTATGGAGGTGACAAAGAGCTCGTCGCAAATGGTTACGTCGATGCAAGCTTTGACACTATCTGGACGATTCTAAATCGCAAACCGGATACGTATTTATATTGAACGGTGGAGCTGTTAGTTGGAGCAGTTCTAAACAAAGCGTCGTGGTGGGATCTACGTGTGAAGCGGAGTACATAGCTGCTTCGGAAGCAGCAAATGAAGGAGTCTGGATGAAGGAGTTCATATCCGATCTAGGTGTCATACCTAGTGCATCGGGTCCAATGAAAATCTTTTGTGACAATACTGGTGCAATTGCCTTGGCAAAGGAATCCAGATTTCACAAGAGAACCAAGCACATCAAGAGACGCTTCAATTCCATCCGGGATCTAGTCCAGGTGGGAGACATAGAGATTTGCAAGATACATACGGATCTGAATGTGCAGACCCGTTGACTAAGACTCTTCCACGAGCAAAACGTGATCTACATGTGTCTCCGATGGTACTTGTTGAGTTGGCATAGATCGAGATTAGGATTTGTCACCCCGATTGTCGGAGAGGTATCTCTGGGCCCACTCGGTAATGCACATCACTATAAGCATTGCAACTAATGAGTTAGTTGCGGGATGATGTATTACGGAACGAGTAAAGAGACTTGCCGGTAACGAGATTGAACTAGGTATTGAGATACCGACGATCGAATCTCGGGTAAGTAACATACCGATGACAAAGGGAACAACGTATGTTGTTATGCGGTTTGACCGATAAAGATCTTCGTAGAATATGTGGGAGCCAATATGAGCATCTAGGTTCCGCTATTTGTTATTGACCGGAGACGTGTCTCGTCATGTCTACATAGTTCTCGAACCCGTAGGGTCCGCACACTTAACGTTCGGTGACGAACGGTATTATGAGTTTATGTGATTTGATGTACCAAAGGTAGTTCAGAGTCCCGGATGAGATCGGGGACATGACGAGGAGTCTCGAAATGGTTGAGACATAAAGATTGATATATTGGACGACTATATTCGGACAACGGAAATGTTCTGAATGATTCGGGTATTTTTTGGAGTACCGGGGAGTTACGGGAATACGGGGAAGAAGTATTGGGCCTCATGGGCCAAGTGGTGGAAGAGAGGAGGCAGGGCGCGCGGCCCGCCTAGCCCAAACTGAATTGGACTAGGGGGGCAACCCCCTTTCCTCCTTTCCTCCTTCTCCTTCCTTCTCCCTCTCCTCCTTCCTTTCCCCCTCCAAGTAGGAGTAGGAAGGGGAGTCCTACTCCTACTAGAAGGAGGACTCCTACTCCTGGCGCGCCCTGCAAGGGTCGACCGGCCTCCCCCTTTCTCCTTTATATACCGGGGTAAGGGGGCACTCTAGAACACACAAGTTGATTGTTCCAAGCCGTGTGTGGTGCCCCCCTGCACCATAATCCACCTCGATCATATCATAGTGGTGCTTAGGTGAAGCCCTGCGTCGGTAGCAACATCATCACCGTTATCACGCCGTCGTGCTGACGGAACTCTCCCGTGAAGCTCTGCTAGATCGGCGTTCGTGGAACGTCATCGAGTTGAACGTGTGCTGAACTCGGAGGTGCCGTACGTTCGGTACTTGGATCGGTCGGATCGTGAAGATGTATGACTACATCAACCGCGTTCTCATAACGCTTCCGCTTACGGTCTACGAGGGTACGTGGACGGTACTCTTCCCTCTCGTTGCTATGCATCACCATGATCTTGCATGTGTGTAGGGATTTTTTTGAAATTACTACGTTCCCCAACACATACGGCTAAGAATCTGACAAATACCTTTACGAAAGGGCTATCACGTGTTGTGATAGATAATGCATCAAGGGAGATGGGTATGAGACCCACATGAGTTGCCATGGTGGTAACCCAACCTATGTGATCGGAGATCCCGTGAAGTAGGACCTGGGAAAACAAGCCAGTGGTGAACTGAGGAGAGTAACTATACTAACCCACTCCGTTGGAGATGCAATACTATCAATACTGTATGGTAGGATGACTATTGTCTTAATGAGTTCCAAAACTTATATAAGCAAGATGCTTTCCTACAGAGCGATCTTTGGAGGAACACACCTATGTGAGCCCGACTGCTGGTCACAGTCTACGGGATTGGGGTGATAATTAGTAAGCTCATGAATAGGCCAGGAGTGTGACTTATATGCTCCACCCGAGGGGTCAGCCTTCGGCAGCCCAGTACTAGTAAGACATGTGGTGAAGCTTCTTTACGCCAAACAGACAATTCAAGGCATAGTCCATTGTTCAATTGTGAAGGAGTGTAGCTACTTGCTCTAGGTGAAGCTCAACCTTTACAGGTCTTCACTGAAACACTGGTATATCGAAACAACAATTGGAACAGAGGACACAATGGGCCCTCGAGATCTGGTGGGGGATTGCTGAAATTTGAGATGGACTTTAGGCCCATATAGCAATTTCTGAAAATCTCTAAGAGCCCATGTGGGTTTATTGGCACTAGGTATAGTGGAAAGTTTAGTCCCACCCCGCTAGTGAAGAAGGAGTTGGACCTCTTTATAAGGAATTGTCTTCCACATGCTATTGGAGCTTGAGAAGAGAAGAGGCCCTCGCGTGCTCCTTCTCCGCCGCCCACCTCGTCACGACGCGCCACGGGTTGTGGGATTGAGCCGAGCCGAGCTCACACCTACGCGCTTATTTTTGCCAGTCACTAACGAAGAGTTTCTGACAACTGGGCCACGATCTGAGACGTCGGATCATGGGCTGTCACGGACTCAGACATGGGTCGAGCCCATGTCTCTCGACACGGCTGCGCCTATATAAGTGTGCGGTGTCTCCCAACCCTAGCCGCCACGATCAGATCGCATCTGCTCACGCGCACACCCACCGTCGTTCTTTTGCTGCTATTGCCGCCGTTGACTCCATCCCGTCCGCGGCGTACACGGTCGACGAGAGAGCAGGTCTCCGAAACCCCGTCCATCCGGTTCCTGTACGGGAGAGGGACGAATAGGTTTTTGGGAAGCGACTACGTGACCGCTCGCTATTCATCTACTTCCTCTACGTCCGCGTCGCCCTCGTCATCACCATGTCCACCGACGCTGAACGTGCCACTGCCGAGAAGCTCGAGGCCGACAACAAGGCCGCCGAGGACACCGTTGCTGCCGCCACCGCCGCGGTGGCTTCTGCCTGGCCTACTGAAGGGTATAACACGTTTATCCCGCTCCTGTTTATTTTTGTATTAACAGTACTAGCAGTATATGTAGATTTGTCTACTGTTTGCTTAGTACGTGCATGTTTAGATCAGAATCAGTACGTCGTCAATTCAGTCAATGTCATGCTAGTGATTTATTTATGGATTAAATTAGTCAAAAAATTGCCTATTACTTAGCATAGATAAGGATTTCCAAACACATGTTGGCTTCTAGTTCAAGCCGTTTTTTCTAGGATTACATCACGTGGAAGAGAGGGCCATCTCCTGGCAATGGGGGAAGTAAGAAAATGGAGTAGCAACGGGTGGAACATAGCTATACGTGACAGGGGAAGAAATATCATGTGTTGGTTGTTGCTTGCTCAAGGTCCCGGTCTTCCACCTGCAGCTTGAAAGTGGATGGATAAAGTATTGCAATGTGTACATCATCGTAGTGGCTGCATTAAGTATTTCAAAGTGTAGAAATACTCTCCATCGTTCGTTTTTAGTTTGTATATAAGTTTTGTCTGAAGTCAAAGTATCTTTACTTTAACCAGACTTATAAAAAAATGTATCGATATTCATCATGTCAAATCAGAATTGTTAGATTTATTATGAAATGTAGTTTCATGGTATATATATTTAGTATTGTAGAAATTGATATTTTTGAATATAAATTAGGTCAAATTTTGCAAAGTTTGACTTGACACAAATCTAATATGCATAGTAAAAAAGGACCGGAGGAAGTATCTAGTACAAGTATCATCTTTTTGGTGATGCCACTGATACTTCCAGGCACTTGCAATGTGGGTGCTCCTTGCCAATTTCAAAATAGTCAAATTTGGGCAAGCTGGTCCATGATCTAAGGAGCTAACTAGTGATGTATTTATGTCTTCAGTTTGTCTAAATGTTAGTGCAACCTCACTAAGACACACCAATTATATATGTTCACTCCTAGTTAATAATTTATGGCTGCATTATAAAACTGTCTAAGCCTAGCCTCTCTCTCTTTGCAATTGGGCAACCTTATGCTGAAATTTCTGTCAACATAGTGTGTGTGTCTGCGTGTGTCTATATTATTGTTCGGATTGATCCAATTGGATCCTCTACTAGGATGTTATCACAAGCCCTATTTGGTAAGTTCCTCTTTTGCTTGGCTCAGAGCTTTAATACCTGAAAAGGATAGGATTCTAACCACGATTTTCAAAAAGGATTCTAACTACCAAAATGTTCCATCTCTTTCTTCCAAGAAATGGGCTGCCCTTTCTCTTATCTCAAGGGGCAAGATACTTGCAGTTACTCCCTCCGGTCCTTTTTACTCCGCACATTAGCTTTGTCTGAAATCAAAGTTTGCTAACTTTGATCAAATTTATATTAGAAAATATTAACTTCTATAACATCTAATAAATATAATATGAAAATATATTCCGAGATGGATCTAATAATAAATGTGTTGTTATGTGAATGTTAACAATTTTTTGTATAAACTTGGTCAAAGTTGAATGAGATTGACTTCAGACAAACCTAATATGCAGAGTAAAAAGGACTGGAGGGAGTATAAGGGACGCCCTTCAAACACTTTTTTTGTTGAAAAGACACATAGGTTTTCTTTTCTTTTTTGTCCTAGTTCGCAGCTGCGGGGTGGTTAGTTGTAGGGCTAATTGCTTCTACTTGTGCGGGTCTTCGGTGGACCACAATACCTCGGCTACGCCAGCGAAGTGTTGCGGCGGTGGCGGAGTGGTTAACTTGGACGGTGTTGCCCCAATATGAGGGCAGCGATGGTGGTGTACGACAATTTTAAAGAAATTCCAGCCCGTATTTGTCGGTGTTAGCGGCGCCGGTGCCTGTAGGTGTCGTTCCTGTCCTTGAAGGTGTCGTCAAGGTGTGTCGACATCTTCCCCACTCGCTCTTGGGATTGGTAGATGTCTTCGGGCGAAAGCATATGATTTGTTTTGCTTTGTTTCGAACTATTGAATTCGGACAATTTGTATCGTATGATCGACGTGCATGTATTGCATGAATTTGAGACTTCGCATTTGAAGTATGTGGATGTGCGGCAGCCCATATGAGAGGCCGGCGGGCGCTGTCCAGGGACACGCCCGCGGGCATATAGGGGTCCGGATTTGCCAAGTCCGGCTGTACATGCTTTAGAGAGTAGATATTTCCACAACGCCTTTTTTTACCATTCCAGCAGGAATTTCACCATTAACCTTGGCGACTGATTGATCGATGGATCACTCATCACATGGTGCTCAAATATTCCTTGCATTGTTATAATCAGGCTGGTTGTATGTGCACCATGACACTGACATGTGGGATGATGATGCTAACCGCTTTTATTATTGACCTTGACTAAGCCACATGCTCTGCAAATTATTTGGTACTTGGCTGGATCAAGATCTGCCCATCGATCTGGCCTCCATGCATGAAGCAACAACATATTAGTAGAATCTCACAGGTAGTACCACCTACTAGTGGCTTACTAAATCTGATGATGGTGCTTGATCAGAGCCCAACTGCTAAATTCAGATGGGACCCCAATTTGCAGGTTTTAGTAAACCCGGAGACCGGCGCTCGATTAAACTATGCTGCTGCTACTCCACTTGGGCGTAGTGCAACATTTGTAGGATCTGATGCTTATGACAGCGATAAAATTGTATGTAGGAGATCCCACCGCCATCTAGCAATATGAGAACCTCCCCTGGTTATGCTTCCGGAGAAGCAAAGGAGAACACAAGCAAGTGGCCGGAGAAGCAAAGGAGAACACAAGCAAGTGGCTTGCCTTGCTTGTTCTCCTTTGCTCCTCCGGAAGCATAACCAGGCTTGCTTGTGTTCTCCTTTGCTCCTCTGGAAGCATAACCAGGGGAGGTTCTCATATTGCTAGATGGCGGTGGTGACTTGGGACGAAAACCGTGTGCGAAGCTTCTTTGTTGATCCTATTGCGGAACAAATTCTGCAAGTTCCCATAAGTCGTTTTGGGGGAGATGACTTCCTGTCGTGGCCTCATGACAAGCTTGGCACCTACTCGGTCAAGTCTGGCTATAATCTTACTCGTAGTGAGAACTTCTTCTCCTCTACAAGTGGAAAGGGCAAGGGTCTGGCTTCCAATATTCAGGTGCAAGAAAAGGAGTGGAAGGCCCTTTGGTCAGTCATTTGTCCAAACAAAATGAAGATTGTTTTGTGGCGTTTCGTGCATGATTGTTTGCCTACGGGTTTCCAGCTGGTGAGGCGTCACATTCCAGCTGATAATGGCTGTTTTTTCTGCAACCAGACAGAGCGTGTGGAGCATCTCTTCCTGCTGTGTCCCTTCGCTCGTTCCGTTTGAAAAGGGGTTAAAGAGGAGTTCAGTGTCAGGCTGTGTAGAAAAGACATGGTTAATGGCCGTCAATGGATGTTCGATTTCCTGGCTCATGCTTCGAAGCTCCAAGCTACTGTTGTGGCTATCACTCTATGGCATATCTGGGAAGCTAGAAATGAGGTACATAATAATGGTACCAATGTGCATCCTGCTAGAACTGCTTTAAAAGTTCGTGCCTATGTCCGTATGGTGTTGCAGCATTGTTCTAAGCCTAAACCTGGTCCCAGGCGTGAGTCTTCTTCTTCAACTCTTATTTGGACTCCGCCACCTACTGGTGTGGTGGCTGTGAATGTTGATGCGGCGTTGTTCCCTTCTATCCGACAGATGCGCATGGGCTTTGTGGCTAGGAATCATCTTGGGAAGTGCATGTTTGCTGGCAATGAGCAGCTTCAGGGCTTCTCTGAACCGGAGTTGACTGAGGCGCTTGCCATCCGGCGTGCTCTTGAGGTTTGTCAATCTGAAGGCTGTTTGTCAATTGTTTTGGCATCTGACTGCCTCTCCATGGTGAACAAAATCAAGTCTCCGGCTCAAGATCGATCAAGAGTGGGCACTGTTGTCTCGGACATCAAGTCTCTCGCCTCTGGGTTTACTTAATGTTCTTTCTTACATGTCAGGCGTGGTATGAATGTAGCGGCACACAAACTAGCTCGTAGTTGTGAGCATTCTGTTAATCTTTTTTATCTTGGTGTGGTTCCGGATTGTATCAGGGACGATCTTTGTTGTGATGTTCAGTAATCAATGAAGTACTGTTAATCTTAAAAAAAATCAAGTGGCTTGCTTGCTCGATGGTGGAGTGCAAAGCAAACAGAATGTATGTATCCAGGAGATGTTACCGCCATCTACTTTCTCATGTAAAAAACGCTTTTATATTATGGGATGAAGGGAGCGAGTAAGTAATATGAGAGCCTCTCCTGGTTCAATGGAGTGCAAAGCAAGTTGGTTGCTTGCTTGCGCGATGGTGGAGCGCAAAGCAACAAAATGGCCCCTCCTTTAAAATTGGAGAAATCGATTGTTGTCGTGTGAATATTGTTAGAACGGCAGATGCTTCCAAACCTTGCTGCAGTGTTGATGACGCCGACGGCGATCGACAGTGAATGAAAATGAAGCACCCAACGCAAGTGAAGGAAACAAACTAGGTGCGGTCATGGTGCTTTGAGTTCATACGTACGATCCCTACCGGTATGCAAAACGGAATAGAAGGGTGCACGCACATTTTGCTGGGTTTTTTTGTGTGGCTATGTCTCAGTCAAGTAAGATTTGATCAACTTTCAGTCAAATGATATAGTATGTAAGATGAAAAAAAAACTGAAAATAATTTTTTGTACGAATTTTCATGCAAAAACAAAGGAAGATAGCATCGACTTAGGTATAATGAAGTCTCAGTCGACTGAGACTCAACAAAACTGGTTTTTTTTCTTCCCCAAAATGATAAGTACCTGGGGAGCACATGGCAAATCAAATGTTTTTAATGGCAATCTAGTAACGCAAGGATGGCAAGTTAGTTGACACACATGGCAATTTTTTGTCAAAAAATAAACCAAAAGCACGAAGTTGCTATGCTTGCCATCGAAAATGTTCGACTTGCCATGTGAGTGCATCTGACATTCCACGAACCATGCTGCCTGGCGATCCGCGGGCGAATGGAAGGTGGGAGTGGGACCTAAGAGCATTTACAACCGGACTTGGCAAATCTGACCCCTCAAACCCTCGTGGACACGTCCGGGCGCGTTCGCGGATAGTGACCGGTCACCCCTCAAAAAAACGCATTCCACATCCGGATACCTCAAATCCATATTATTACATGCAATGTGAAACCTAATCTAAGCGGAGCTCGTCCGATTCCGCTCCCCGCTCGCCTGACTCCGCCCTGGCCATGTCCGGCAGCCGGTTGTGCCCCTGAGAGTGTTGGTCCGGTCGCCGGCAAGGTAGGGTAGGGCATGGGACACGAGCTGGCTCACAGGACTAAAGGCCTCGTCGTCTCCTATGCCCTACTCTTCCTCGTCGGAGATCGCAACCTGAGCGGTGCCGGTGGACGTCAGATCGATGACGGATCTGTCCGACGAGGACGAGCTGCCGACATCCATGCGGTCGCGGCGTCCAGACTGATGCGCCATACGGGGAGCCGGAGAATGCGACTCCGCCTCGCCGACGTCTGCCTCGCGAGGGCTGCTGCCGCCTCACGCCGGTGCATTGCACGGCGTGCACGCCGTGCCATGGCATCGTGGGACGATGGCGCGTCCCAAATATCGGTGCGCCACCGGAAGGGTTGCGCGTCCGCCAGCGCGTTCGGACGCCAGACGGTCCGCACGGCCTCCGGTGAGGCAACTACGGCCGGCCTAGGGCCGGATCCATGACGTCATTTGGACGGACACAATGGATTCCCGACGGATGGAGTCCGAGCGCAGCTGTCCACGGGCCTCCTTCAGGGTGCGGCGGAGTGCAAGCCGGACGACCATCTTCTCCTCGGGGCCGCGTGAGATGAGCTCGGGGTCGATGGATCTGAAGATAAAGGACTCGGATCCGTTGCCCACCATGCCGGAGACGACCGAAAGAAGGCAAGGACGAGTTTGGGGGGGAGGGGAATGAAAGGGAGAGGAGTGAAGTAGCTAGGATTTGGTCCGACGAGCGGATGGGAAGAATTTTATGTGGGATCGGGTGGGCCAGTGTGTGCCGCGTTCTATATGGCGGGCGTGCCCAGACACCTCATGTTCGCCCCATATTTCGGCGGGCGTTTGAGGACCAATTGAGGGGTTGTCTAGATAAAAAAAAATCATGACCCGACAACGATGAGACGTCCCGTCCAAACGTACAACACGGGTTTGAGGCGTCATGCTCTAAAGGAAGCGGCGCATCATCGCCACCTGGAAGTTGCTTCCTCCGCCGAGGATATCGTCGTTGGTCACCACGGCATCGGTGCCGATGCGGAGCGCCACTTCCTGTTCACTTCAGCCCCAGCGGCTAGGTCCCGCCCAACCAACCCCCGGCGCGCGTTCACGTCACAACCTGGCAGACTGGCGGATCCGATTCACCCTACCCCGGAGGCAAAAATGACAAATCTGATTTATGAACGAAACTATTTCACAAATTAAACTGTGTTTGAAATTTTTTTACCCGACTGACCCTTTTGTATAGCGCCGGACATATAAGCGTCACATTACACGGTGCAACGTCTAGTTCTCAGACGCTACACACCTAGCCAAAGCCGTACCTCAGAATGTCTGAAAAATGCTAAGTCAGTGTGCAACGCCTGAGAGTTAGGCGCTACACTATATAGTGTAGCGCCTAGTGTGTAGGCGTTGCACAGGATGCGATATGCAAACCCATGCACAAAGTTAATTTAACACACAGAAGAGGGCAAAGAAACAAGCAGACAAAAGAGCCTGCTGGCAGAGGTACGACGCGCAGCATGTCTGGATGGACATGTGCCTTCATGCATGCATGTAGGAGAAAAAATGGTATAAGTATACTAGTATAGGTAGTATATATGAACATGGTAAGTGGAGAAAATATTTGGGCCGGGTCCACACCGTGTCATGCATGCATGGGCTTGCCCTGTGTAGAGTGTGTCCACACCGTGACGTTGGGTGAAGTCACTAGTGCAACGCCTACACGCTAGGCGCTACACTGTACAGTGCGGCGTCTAGCTCTCAGGCGTTGCACATTGACTTAGCATTTTTCAGGTAGTCTGGGATGCGACGCTGGATATGCGTGTAGCGCCTCAGAGTTAGGCGTTGCACAATATAGTGTGACGCCTAGATGTCGAACGCTACATAAAAAGATTAGTTGGGTGAATTTTTTTTAAACAGAGTTCAGTTTGTGAAATAATTTTGTCCATAGGTCAGATTTATCAATTCTGCCTACCCCGGACGTCCAATCTCCGGCGATTCGTTCGACGTGGCGCGCGCGGAGACCGGGCTGGATGCCAAGTCGCGACGAATTCCCCGGCGGAGCGAGGTGCCCTGCTGCTCGGCGGTTACTTTTGGTTCGGAGGGGTGTCCGTGGGTCTGCGTGATGGCGAGTGCGCGCCACCGCGTCGGGATCACATGGCTCGTCAAGTCTCAAATGGCCGACCCGCGGAGCAGAGGCGCATATGCGGCGCAGCATGCCCAGGCGAGCCGTGAGCCGACTGTTCCGCGAGACGACAAACGGAGGAAAGGAGAGGCTCACCGTCGCCGGTGGCCGCAGCGCACCGCTCGCACTGTTGCCGGCACAGTGCGCCGGCTCGTCGTCGTCGTGACATGCATGTAAACCACAGACGGTGGTGCATAGATGACTCGGAAGCACCGCGCTGTCGTCTGCCATCGAGCCATGCATGGTGCTTCGTCCGGTCGGTCGACCGATCGACGGCACATGGTCGGTAGTACTGCCTGCCAGGTGCCAGCCCATTTGGGTACAGCTCTCTGCCGCTTCTGTGTAGCGATCGAGCTGTCCTCGTCGGACGTATAGATGCCATCGAACGCATCGGCACCGCGGGGAGAAAATCTTCCCAAGTTTGCTCTCCTTGTCACGACGGTCTATTACCTCAACATCGGTGTACGTTGATTGGGCGCCGTAGAGGTAGAGCAAATGAATCGCTCGGCCGATGGATGGGACCTCTCGCACTCGAGAGCAACGTCAAATTTACGAAATCTAATACGATCAGTCAAGTGAACATTGATCAACTACAAAGTGCCCATTGCTAAGAAGAATAGAATGTACTGTGAGGCCAACTCTAACCGATCTTTAAAAGTTAACCAAGTAAAAGGCTTAGTGGAGTATATATACTTCACTAAATTTTGGCCGGACCTAGCCGATGCTGTAATTTACTCCGCTAGAAACTCGGCGCATCACTTGCCGTGTGCAGTCGTTGCATTGTATGACCGACAGCTGCAGGCCGGTGAGCCGCTGCGCGAGCGCCAAGCCCGGGCGACGGTTGGTCGTGTATTTACCGGTGAACTGACGACGAGAGCGATTGGAGTGGCTAGAGGAAGAGCTGGAACCTGCATGCGGCGCGGAGGCTTTGCCGGGACTGTGTGGGCCGCTTCCCGGCCAATCCATGGCAAGGCGCTGCCGCCGGTGGCCGGAAAGGTCGCCGCCGTAGATCCCCTCGATTTGTGGCCGGCGACGGGATGAGATCAACGTGACAGGAAAATAAAGTTTCTACGATCAGATCGTGGAGGAGAATACTTGAGTCACGAATTTGGCACACACTTAAGAAAATGTGGAATAGTTTCACAACTCACGCCGCCTGGAACACCACAGCGTAATGGTGTGTCCGAACGTCGTAATCGCACTCTATTAGATATGGTGCGATCTATGATGTCTCTTACCGATTTACCGCTATCTTTTTGGGGCTATGCTTTAGAGACTGCCGCATTCACTTTAAATAGGGCTCCGTCGAAATCCGTTGAGACGACACCGTATGAATTATGGTTTGGGAAGAAACCTAAGCTGTCGTTTCTAAAAGTTTGGGGATGCGATGCTTATGTCAAGAAACTTCAACCTGAAAAGCTCGAACCCAAGTCGGAAAAATGCGTCTTCATAGGATACCCAAAAGAAACTATTGGGTACACCTTCTACCTCAGATCCGAAGGCAAGATCTTTGTTGCCAAGAATGGGTCCTTTCTAGAGAAAGAGTTTCTCTCGAAAGAAGTAAGTGGGAGGAAAGTAGAGCTTGATGAAGTAATAGAGGGAGGAACGAAAATGGCGCAACTCAAGAAAATGTTCCTGAGGCGCCTGCACCGACTAGAGAGGAAGTTATTGATGATGATCAAGATACTTCTGATCAAGCTCCTACTGAAATTCGAAGGTCCACAAGGACACGTTCCGCACCAGAGTGGTACGGCAACCCTGTCTTGGAAATCATGTTGTTAGACAACGGTGAACCTTCGAACTATGAAGAAGCGATGGCGGGCCCGGATTCAACAAATGGCTAGAAGCCATGAAATCCGAGATAGGATCCATGTATGAAAACGAAGTATGGACTTTGACTGACTTGCCCGTTGAACGGCGAGCCATAGAAAATAAATGGATCTTTAAGAAGAAGACAGACGCGGATGGTAATGTGACCATCTATAAAGCTCGGCTTGTCGCTAAGGGTTATCGACAAGTTCAAGGGGTTGACTACGATGAGACTTTCTCACCGGTAGCGAAGCTAAAGTCCGTCCGAATCATGTTAGCAATTGCCGCATTCTACGATTATGAGATATGGCAAATGGACGTCAAAACGGCATTCCTTAATGGTTTCCTTAAGGAAGAATTGTATATGATGCAGCCGGAAGGTTTTGTCGATCCTAAGAATGCTGACAAGGTGTGCAAGCTCCAACGCTCGATTTATGGGCTGGTGCAAGCATCTCGGAGTTGGAACATTCGCTTTGATGAGATGATCAAAGCGTTTGGGTTTACGCAGACTTATGGAGAAGCCTGCGTTTACAAGAAAGTGAGTGGGAGCTCTGTAGCATTTCTCATATTATGGTAGATGACATACTTTTGATGGGAAATGATATAGAACTCTTGGAGAAGCATAAAGGCCTACTTGAATAAGAGTTTTTCAATGAAGGACCTTGGAGAAGCTGCTATATATTAGGCATCAAGATCTATAGAGATAGATCAAGACGCCTCATAGGTCTTTCACAAAGCACATACCTTGATAAGATTTTGAAGAAGTTCAAAATGGATCAGTCCAAGAAAGGGTTCTTGCCTGTTTTGCAAGGTATGAAATTGAGCTCAGCTCAATGTCCGACCACGGCAGAAGAGATAGAAGAGATGAGTGTCATCCCCTATGCCTCAGCCATAGGTTCTATTATGTATGCCATGCTGTGTACCAGACCTGATGTAAACCTTGCCGTAAGTTTGGTAGGAAGGTACCAAAGTAATCCCGGCAAGGAACACTGGACAGCGGTCAAGAATATCCTGAAGTACCTGAAAAGGACTAAGGAAATGTTTCTCGTTTATGGAGGTGACGAAGAGCTCGTCGTAAAGGGTTACGTCGACGCTAGCTTCGACACAGATCTGGATGACTCTAAGTCACAAACCGGATACGTGTATATGTTGAATGGTGGAGCAGTGAGCTGGTGCAGCTGCAAGCAGAGCGTCGTGGCGGGATCTACATGTGAAGCGGAGTACATGGCAGCCTCGGAGGCAGCACATGAAGCAATATGGGTGAAGGAGTTCATCACCGACCTAGGAGTCATACCCAATGCGTCGGGGCCAATCAAACTCTTTTGTGACAACACTGGAGCTATTGCACTTGCCAAGGAGCCCAGGTTTCACAAGAAGACAAGGCACATCAAGCGTCGCTTCAACTCCATTCGTGAAAATGTTCAAGATGGAGACATAGAGATTTGTAAAGTACACACGGACCTGAATATAGCAGATCCGTTGACTAAACCTCTCCCTAGGAGCAAAACATGATCAACACCAGAATTCCATGGGTGTTCGATTCATCACAATGTAACTAGATTATTGACTCTAGTGCAAGTGGGAGACTGTTGGAAATATGCCCTAGAGGCAATAATAAAAGTATTATTATTATATTTCCTTTGTTCATGATAATTGTCTTTATTCATGCTATAATGTATTATCCGGAAATCGTAATACATGTGTGAATACATAGACCAAATATGTCCCTAGTAAGCCTCTAGTTGACTAGCTCGTTGATCAACAGATAGTCATGGTTTCCTGACTATGGACATTGGATGTCATTGATAACGGGATCACATCATTAGGAGAATGATGTGATGGACAAGACCCAATCCAGCATAGCACAAGATCGTATAGTTCGTTTGCTAGAGTTTTCAATGTCAAGTATCTTTTCCTTAGACCATGAGATCGTGTAACTCCCGGATACCGTAGGAGTGCTTTGGGTGACCAAACGTCACAACGTAACTGGGTGACTATAAAGGTACATTACAGGTATCTCCGAAAGTGTCTGTTGGGTTGACACGGATCGAGACTGGGATTTGTCACTCCGTATGACGGAGAGGTATCACTGGGCCCACTCGGTAATGCATCATCATAATGAGCTCAAAGTGACCAAGTGTTGATCACGGGATCATGCATTACGGTACGAGTAAAGTGACTTGCCGGTAACGAGATTGAACAGAGGTATTGGGATACCGACGATCGAGTCTCGGGCAAGTAACATACCGATTGACAAAGGGAATTGTATACGGGGTTGATTGAATCCTCGACATCGTGGTTCATCCGATGAGATCATCGTGGAGCATGTGGGAGCCAACATGGGTATCCAGATCCCGCTGTTGGTTATTGATCGGAGAGTCGTCTCGGTCATGTCTGCTTGTCTCCCGAACCCGTAGGGTCTACACACTTAAGGTTCGGTGACGCTAGGGTTATGAAGATATGTAATATGCAGTAACCCGAATGTTGTTCGGAGTCCCGGATGAGATCCCGGACGTCACGAGGAGTTCCGGAATGGTCCGGAGGTAAAGAATTATATATAGGAAGTGCTGTTTCGGCCATCGGGACAAGTTTCGGGGTTATCGGTATTGTACCGGGACCACCGGAGGGGTCCCGGGGGCCCACCGGGTGGGGCCACCTGTCCCGGGGGGCCACATGGGCTGTAGGGGGTGCGCCTTGGCCTACATGGGCCAAGGGCACCAGCCCTACTAGGCCCATGCGCCTAGGGTTTCCACAAGGAGGAGTCCAAGTGGTGGAAGGCACCCCGAGGTGCCTTGGGGGGGAGGGAAACCCTCCCCTGGCCGCCGCACCTAGGAGATTGGATCTCCTAGGCTGCGCACCACCCCCCCTTGGCCCTCCTATATATAGTTGGAGGAGAGGGAGACTTCATACCTCAGCCTTTGGTGCTTCCTCTCTCCCCGTTACGTCTCTCTCTCGTAGTATAGGCGAAGCCCTGCTACTGTGACGCCCTGCATCCACCACCACGCCGTCGTGCTGCTGGATCTTCATCAACCTCTCTTCCCCCTTGCTGGATCAAGAAAGGAGGAGACGTCATCCCGTTCCGTACGTGTGTTGAACGCGGAGGCACCGTCCGTTCGGTGCTTGATCATCGGTGATTTGAATCACGTCGTGTTCGACTACATCATCCCCGTTCTTTGAACGCTTCCGCTCGCAATCTACAAGGTACGTAGATGCATCTAATCACTCGTTGCTAGATGAACTCCTAGATGGATCTTGGTGAAACGAGTAGGAAAATTTCCTCTGTTTTGCAATGTTCCCCAACATGTGCTTGGTCGACGCTACGTACTATACATACGTATATAGAGAG
Organism: Triticum urartu; assembly: GCF_003073215.2. NCBI lineage: Eukaryota > Viridiplantae > Streptophyta > Magnoliopsida > Poales > Poaceae > Triticum > Triticum urartu. Next base: position 646,878,814 of record NC_053028.1, on the reverse strand, counting down.
GACTAGACACGCTAGCTAGCTAGTAAGCAAACGAAGGAAACAGAAGATCGTCATGAACATATATGCATATATACAGAGAGAAGTGATATCGACCACCTCTCCTTCTCCGAGAGATTGGTCGAACAACAAGTTCTCGTATATCTATCTGACACTACCGGCTACATATATACAGTAATTATCTCTTACAAATATAATCATACGGACTCAGGGTTAACATAGAATTCTCCGTCTTCAGGGATCACGTGGTCAAGAAAGAATGCCGCCAATTCCTCTTGAATTCCTCGCATGCGAGCTGGTGCTAGGAGTTCATCCCGCTTCCGAAACATCTAATTTAAAGAAGGGGGTCAATACATATATATATGAATGAATGAAACTCAACACAAATGATGGTAATAAAATAAAATTGTGAATGTTGTTATTTACGTACTTCATATTGTTCGTCAGTGTAGCCCCGCTCACAGGTCGTGTGGCGGATGGACTCGCAAACATAGTAACCACAGAAATCA
>NC_053028.1:646846706-646877308 GCF_003073215.2 Triticum urartu | reverse complement strand
GGTATATGTGATATACATGTAATTGATGTGTACCTTACCAGTACTCGTAGTAGCTCCTGGGTATTTGATACCGGTGTGGTTGCTCACATTTGTAACTCAAAGCAGGAGCTGCGGAATAAGCGGAGACTGGCGAAGGACGAGGTGACGATGCGCGTCGGGAATGGTTCCAAGGTCGATGTGATCGCCGTCGGCACGCTACCTCTACATTTACCTACGGGATTAGTTTTAAACCTCAATAATTGCTATTTAGTGCCAGCTTTGAGCATGAACATTGTATCAGGATCTCGTTTAATTCGAGATGGCTACTCATTTAAATCCGAGAATAATGGTTGTTCTATTTATATGAGAGATATGTTTTATGGTCATGCTCCGATGGTGAATGGTTTATTCTTAATGAATCTCGAGCGTAATGCTACACATATTCATAGTGTGAATACCAAAAGATGTAAGGTTGATAATGATAGTCCCACATACTTGTGGCACTGCCGCCTTGGTCACATAGGTGTCAAACGCATGAAGAAGCTCCATGCAGATGGACTTTTAGAGTCTCTTGATTACGAATCATTTGACACGTGCGAACCATGCCTCATGGGTAAAATGACCAAGACTCCGTTCTCAGGAACAATGGAGCGAGAAACCAACTTATTGGAAATCATACATACTGATGTGTGCGGTCTAATGAGTGTTGAGGCTCGTGGTGGCTATCGTTATGTTCTCACCCTCACTGATGACTTGAGTAGATATGGGTATGTCTACTTAATGAAACACAAGTCTGGGACCTTTGAAAAGTTTAAGGAATTTTAGAGTGAGGTTGAGAATCAACGTGACAGGAAAATCAAGTTCTTGCGATCAGATCGTGGGGGAGAATACTTGAGTCACGAATTTGGCACACACTTAAGAAAATGTGGAATAGTTTCACAACTAACGCCGCCTGGAACACCTCAGCGTAATGGTGTGTCCAAACATCGTAATCGCACTCTATTAGATATGGTGCGATCTATGATGTCTCTTACCGATTTACCGCTATCATTTTGGGGCTATACTTTAGAGACTTCCGCATTCACTTTAAATAGGGCTCCGTCGAAATCCGTTGAGACGACACCGTATGAATTATGGTTTGGGAAGAAACCTAAGCTGTCGTTTCTAAAAGTTTGGGGATGCGATGCTTATGTCAAGAAACTTCAACCTGAAAAGCTCGAACCCAAGTCGGAAAAATGCGTCTTCATAGGATACCCTAAAGAAACTGTTGGGTATACCTTCTACCTCAGATCTGAAGGCAAGATCTTTGTTGCCAAGAATGGGTCCTTTCTAGAGAAAGGGTTTCTCTCGAAAGAAATAAGTGGGAGGAAGGTAGAACTTGATGAAGTATTACCTCTTGAACCGGTAAGTGGCGCAGCTCAGGAAAATGTTCCTGTGGTGCCTGCACCGATTAGAGAGGAAGTTAATGATGATGATCAAGATACTTCGGATCAAGCTCCTACTGAACTTCGTAGGTCCACAAGGACACGTTCTGCACCAGAGTGGTACGGCAACCCTGTCTTGGAAATCATGTTGTTGGACAACGGTGAACCTTCGAACTATGAAGAAGTGATGGCGGGCCCAGATTCCGACAAATGGCTAGAAGCCATGAAATCTGAGATGGGATCCATGTATGAGAACAATGTGTGGACTTTGGTTGACTTGCCCGTTGATCGGCAAGCAATTGAGAATAAATGGATCTTCAAGAAGAAGACCGACGCTGACGGTAATGTTATTGTCTACAAAGCTCGAGTTGTTGCAGAAGGTTTTCGACAAGTTCAAGGGATTGACTACGATGAGACCTTCTCACCCGTAGCGATGCTTAAGTCTGTCCGAATCATGTTAGCGATTGCGGCATTTCATGATTATGAAATTTGGCAGATGGATGTCAAAACTGCATTCCTGAATGGATTTCTGGAAGAAGAGTTGTATATGATGCAACCGGAAGGTTTTGTCGATCCTAAGAATGCTAACAAGGTGTGCAAGCTCCAACGCTCAATCTATGGGCTGGTGCAAGCATCTCGGAGTTGGAACATTCGCTTTGATGAGATGATCAAAGCGTTTGGGTTTATGCAGACTTATGGAGAAGCCTGCGTTTACAAGTGAGTGGGAGCTCTGTAGCATTTCTCATATTATATGTGGAAGACATACTGTTGATGGGAAATGATATAGAATTCTTGGAAAGCATAAAGGCCTATTTGAACAAGTGTTTTTCAATGAAGGACCTTGGAGAAGCTGCTTATATATTAGGCATCAAGATCTATAGAGATAGATCGAGACGCCTCATCGGTCTTTCACAAAGTGCGTACCTTGACAAGATATTGAAGAAGTTCAATATGGATCAGTCCAAGAAGGGGTTCTTACCTGTATTGCAAGGTGTGCGATTGAGCACGGCTCAATGCCCGACCACGGCAGAAGATATAGAAGAGATGAGTGTCATCCCCTATGCCTCAGCCATAGGGTCTATTATGTATGTCATGCTGTGTACCAGACCTGATGTAAACCTTGCCGTAAGTTTGGTAGGTAGGTATCAAAGTAATCCCGGCAAGGAACACTAGACAGCGGTCAAAAACATCCTGAAGTACCTGAAAAGGACCAAGGATATGTTTCTCATTTATGGAGGTGGCGAAGAGCTCGTCGTAAAGGGTTATGTCGACGCTAGCTTCGACACAGATCTGGATGACTCTAAGTCACAAACCGGATACATGTATGTTTTGAATGGTGGGGCAGTAAGCTGGTGCAGTTCCAAGCAAAGCGTCGTGGCGGGATCTACATGTGAAGCAGAATACATGGCAGCCTCGGAGGTAGCACAAGAAGCAATCTGGGTGAAGGATTTCATCACCGACCTAGGAGTCATACCCAATGCGTCGAGGCCGATGACTCTCTTTTGTGACAACACTGGAGCTATTGCCCTTGCCAAGGAGCCCAGGTTTCACAGGAAGACCAGGCATATCAAGCGTCGCTTCAACTCCATTCATGAAACTGTTCAAAATGGAGACATAGAAATTTGTAAAGTACATACGGACCTGAATGTAGTAGATCCGTTGACTAAACCTCTCCCTAGAGCAAAACATGATCAACACCAGAACTGCATGGGTGTTCGATTCATCACAATGTAACTAGAATATTGACTCTAGTGCAAGTGGGAGACTGTTGGAAATATTCCCTAGAGGCAATAATAAAATGGTTATTATTATATTTCTTTGTTCATGATAATTGTCTATTGTTCATGCTATAATTGTGTTATCCGGGAAATCGTAATACATGTGTGAATACATAGACCACAACACGTCCCTAGTGAGCCTCTAGTTGACTAGCTCGTTGATCAAAAGATAGTCATGGTTTCCTGACTATGGACATTAGATGTCATTGATAACGGGATCACATCATTAGGAGAATGATGTGATGGACAAGACCCAATCCTAAGCTTAGCTCAAAGATCGTGTAGTTCGTTTGCTGTAGCTTTTCTGAATGTCAAGTATCATTTCCTTAGACCATGAGATTGTGCAACTCCCGGATACCATAGGAGTACCTTGGGTGTGCCAAACGTCACAACGTAACTGGGTGACTATAAAGGTACATTACAGGTATCTCCGAAAGTGTCTGTTGGGTTGGCACGAATCGAGACTGGGATTTGTCACTCCGTATGACGGAGAGGTATCTCTGGGCCCACTCAGTAATGCATCATCATAATGAGCTCAATGTGATCAAGTGGTTGATTGCGGGATCATGCATTATAGTACGAGTAAAGTGACTTGCCGGTAACGAGACTGAACAAGGTATGGGGATACCGACGATCGAGTCTTGGACAAGTAACGTAGCGATTGACAAAGGGAATTGTATACGGGATTGATTAAGTCCTCGACATCGTGGTTCATCCGACGAGATCATCGAGGAGCGTGTGGGAGCCAACATGGGTATCTAGATCCCGTTGTTGGTTATTGACCGGAGAGGCGTCTTGGTCATGTCTGCGTGTCTCCCGAACCCGTAGGGTCTACACACTTAAGGTTCGATGACGCTAGGGTTATAGAGATATTAGTATGCAGTAACCCGAAAGTTGTTCGGAGTCCTGGATGAGATCCCGGACGTCACGGGGAGTTCCGGAATGGTCCGGAGGTAAAGATTTATATATAGGAAGTCCAGTTTCGGCCAGCGGGAAGGTTTCGGGGGTTACCGGTATTGTACCGGGACCACCGGAAGGGTCCTGGGGGTCCACCGGATGGGGCCACCTATCCCGGAGGGCCCCATGGGCTGAAGTAGCGTGGGAACCAGCCCCTGATGGGCTGGTGCGCCCCACACAAGGGCCCAAGGCGCCTAGGGTTGGAAACCCTAGGGGGCCGTTGCCCCCCCGAGGGGGCATGCGCCCCCCTGGTTGGAAACCCTAAGGGGGCCGTTGCCCCCAGCCCCCCCCCCTTTAGATGGGATCTCCAAGGGGGCATGCGCCCCCCCCCCCTCCCTAGCCCCTATATATAGTGGAAGGGGGAGGGCAGCCGCACCTTGCTCTTGGCGCCTCCCTCTCCCTCCGTAACACCTCTCCTCCCTGCTTGTGCTTGGCCAAGCCCTGCCGGGATCCTGCTGCATCCACCACCACGCCGTCGTGCTGCTGGATCTTCATCAACCTCTCCTTCCCCCTTGCTGGATCAAGAAGGAGGAGACGTCTTCCCAACCGTACGTGTGTTGAACGCGGAGGTGTTGTCCGTTCGGCACTTGGTCATCGGTGATTTGGATCACGGCGAGTACGACTCCATCATCCCCGTTCACTTGAACCTTTCCGCTCGCGATCTACAAGGGTATGTAGATGCACTCCTATTCCCCTCATTGCTAGAATACTCCATAGATTGATCTTGGTGATGCGTAGAATTTTTTTTTTATTTTTGCTACGATCCCCAACACAAGTACCTTTGGAGACACCTGTAGATCACCTTTATAATCACCCAGTTACGTTGCGACGTTTGGTGGCACACAAAGTGTTCCTCTGGTAAACGGGAGTTGCATAATCTCATAGTCATAGGAACATGTATAAGTCATGAAGAAAGCAATAGCAACAAACTAAACGATCAAGTGCTAAGCTAACGGAATGGGTCAAGTCAATCACATCATTCTCCTAATGATGTGATCTTGTTAATCAAATGACAACTCATGTATATAGTTAGGAAACTTAACCATCTTTGATCAACGAGCTAATCAAGTAGAGGCATACTAGTGACACTCTGTTTTTCTATGTATTCACACATGTATTATGTTTCCGGTTAATACAATTCTAGCATGAATAATAAACATTTATCATGAAATAAAGAAATAAATAATAACTTTATTATTGCCTCTAGAGCATATTTCCTTCAGAAAATTCCAATGAAAATCTGCACAACTTGTCATAATTTTGGCCTTGTTTGTATAAAAAACAGAACTTTTGTATCTTGGCTGCAAGATGCTAGGCCTTGTTTCTAAGAAAACTAGAATGAAGCCCTGAACCATCATAAATGCTCCATAGAGAACAGAAACTCCTCGTCTTCTCCTTGCATCCCACCGGACGGAATCGGCATAATGGTCTCTTGGAGGCGATGCCATGTAATATCTAAATGGATGGAGTAGTTTATAGGGACTCTAATTAGTAGAAGTATAGATCTAGATTTAAATACAGATAGAGATATAGATAGATTTCCCCCACACATACATTTACTAAACATTCAATCGTAGGCTTTAAATGCAAATGAGGCATGAATAGGGTCCGTGAGCGTCCATGAACTGAAAAATTAAACTAACGCGGTTATTAATGTAATGAACATTAGTCCAATTGTTGCTTCGCGAACGATCCTGGACAAGCGTCCGCTTGCATCCTAATGCCAAGAGCATGGTTAACTGGACCAGTTCAATCTCGAAATGGTATCTCGAAATATTATTAGAGTAGTATCTCGAAATATTATTAGAGTAGTATCTCGAACTGAAAAATACTACTACTAACTAAATATTATTAGAGTAGTATCTCGAAATGGATTTCCTCCACACGTACATTTACTAGTAAGCATTCAATCGTAGGCTTATTAATGCTCATAGATGTGTAAAGTGGATATGCAAATCCTAAAACTAGATTCCCTCCGGCGCATATATAGCTTCCCAATGGCATAGCTCCAGAACATCTCATTCCACACAAGCACCACCGATCTATTCATTCTCCATGGCGCCCAAATCAACTCTAGCACTAGCCCTCCTTGTTGTCCTCGTGCCATTCTCCCATGGCGTCACGGCCTTGGGGTCGTCGTCGTCGCCGCCGTTCAACGGCAGCGGCGGTGGTGGCTTCAGCCTCCTGCTCATCGCCAATGACCAGCCAGCACACTACGACTTGGCGAGCCTCCAGCGTGCCAAGGACCAGGTAAAGTGCAGGATCAAGCACCAAATCCTGCCAACGTTCAATGAGATACGACCGTTCATGTGCCCGCTGGACCATATGATGTACGCCGTCATGGTGGGCGTCGGCACGGGGGCCGGGTTCCAGAATTACCAGCTCGCGCTGGACATGGCGGGCGGCTTGTCCTGGATGCAGTGCTTGCCGTGCCAGCCCTGCCGGGCGCAGCTCAACCCGGTGTTTGATCCAACCAAGTCTCCGACCTACAGCATCATCCCGGCACACAATACCCTCTGGTGTCGTCCTCCCTATCAAGTTTTGCCGAACGGAGCGTGCGGGTTCCGCATTGTCTATCGGGACACCACCGAGGCTTCGGGGTACCTTGCCAGGGACACCTTCTCCTTCCCGACCGGGAACAACCAGTTTTTGCCACTGGAGGGCATCGTTTTTGGCTGCGCCCACCGCACCGGGCACTTCGAACCAGGACACCGTCGCCGGCATCCTCAGCTTGGGAATGGGACCGGTGGGCAAGCCTCCGACAGCCTTCACGAAGCAGGTCCTTCGGTACCACGGCGGCCGCTTCTCCTACTGCCCGTTTAAGCCGGGGACGAGCCTGTACAGCTACCTCCGGTTTGGTAACGACATCCCTAGCCGTCCACCGGCGGGCGTGCACCGCCAGAGCACGCCCGTCCTTGCGCCGGCCGAGAACAGAGAGGCCTACTTCGTGAAGCTCGCGGGGATCGCCATCGGCGTCAACCGGCTGCGCAGCGTCACGCCGGACATGTTTCGGCGCACCGCACACGGGACGGGCGGGTGCGTGATCGACATCGGCACGAAGATGACGTCGTTCGTGCACGCGGCGTACGTCCACATCGAGCAGGCGGTGCGGCAGCACCTGGAGCACCACGGAGCACATATCGTGGTGGTCCGAGGGCACAAGTGCGTGCAGCACCCAGCGGCGCACGTCCTCCCGAGCATGACGCTCCATTTCGAGAACGGCGCGTGGCTCCGGGTGTTGCCGGAGCATGTGTTCATGCCGCTCGTCGTCGGCGGCCACCATTACCAGTGCCTTGGCTTCGTCTCGTCCACGGACCTGACGGTCATCGGCGCCCGGCAGCAAGTCAACCATCGCTTCATCTTCGACCTCCATGATACCATCCCATCATGAGCTTTAATGCGGAGGACTGTCACCTAGAAGGCGCGTGACCTCGGCATCATGTATCGTGCAGCGCTGCTTCAACTAGATCTCTGCTCTAGAGTCTAGACATCTGTAGCAGAAGAAATTTGTGGCGAGAAAAACTCATTTAATAATTAAGGCAAGCGCGATTCGGTTTATAGGGTTTATCTCAACTTTTTTTGTTTTTCCAATTTAAATGGCGCATCTTCGTCTCATTTTTAGTTTTCGAGAGGCATTAGATCTTCGCATACAAGAATTAAAAAGGAACACATCAATGCATATAATGTTCCTACTCATCTACTCCCTCATTTCTGGTTTGTAGGGCTTATCTCAATTTTTTTGTTTTTCCAATTTATAGGGCTCATCTTCATCTCATTTTTAGTTTCTGAGACGCATTAAATCTTTGCATGTAAGAATAAAAAAGGAACACATCAATGTATGTAATGTTTCTACTTATCTAGTGGCCAAGCATGCATGCACTGCAATTAATCCAAGTTAATGCATCAGTTTAATTGAGATAGTTTTGTAAAGTACGAGATGCATTCCTCCATTCACAAAATGCCTTGATTGATGAGATTTCATATTTAAGCCTTAGGCTACTGCCAATGCATGGGTGCTTAGATGAGGTGCTAAGCACATTAAATAGCTTAGCAACTATATTCCCCAATGCATAGGTGCTTAGCTTATGGTTGTTAAGCTTGCTTTATTTAATGATTTAGCAACTAAAACTCTTCATATATTGGTGGACTTCCTTCCTTTAAATGTTTTGCCTAAGTTCACGCGCTTAGCATTGTTTCTTTCTGAGGTCATCACACTTATCTCTCTCCTCTTAAATAACTTGCGAGACATCAGATTTTTTGCCTACGTGAAAGGCTTAGTACCTGTACAAGGTGGAGCACTGGGAGGGGCCTTATAAACCGGAAAAGAGGGAGTAGAGGCCAAGCATGCATGCACTACAATTAATCCAATTTAATGCATAAATTTAATTGAGGTAGTTTTGTAAAGTACAAGATGCATTCCTCCACTCACAAAAATGCCTTGGTTGATAAGGTTTCAGATTTCAACCCTATAAACCAGAAAAAAGAGAGTACTTATTATATAACTGAGCTCACGCTGTATTAATGCTTAAATCTTTTACCCGTGGTCCTTATATATGAACTTTGCTGCCTATTTGTCCTCGGAAGCCACACGCGCACGCGGTGCAATTCGTCCAGCAGCTTGGGCGCGTCACACCCGCTGCCATAACCTGCGTTGCAGTTTTTTTTTTTTTTTTGAAGGGTGCGTTACAATGAAGTAATGTGCGTATACTCGCTGTAGACGTTGCTGGCCATGCCGGCCCAGCCCACGCGTGATCGACAAGCGTGGGCGACTATCAGGCCGGTGCTGGCGCGGGAATTCCCTAACTGACGCTCTTTGCGTCAAGTTGTCGCTGCTTCGCACAGAGGTGAGCGACCAGGCGAAAAGAGATGGGCCGGCCCAATTTCCAAACGTACGCACGCGCTATAGTATCCAGTTTTGTGAACCTTCTAGAAGGTTCCTGAACCGGTTTTAACTATTTTTTTATTTATCATTTTTTATATTTCTTTTTTCCTTTTTTCGGTTTAATTTTTCCTATTTTATTTACTTAATTCATTTATTCTATTTCTTTTCTAATTCCTTTTTCTTCTACATTTTTTGTTTCGATTTTTTTCAGATTGCAAAATTTGTTTGAAAATTCAAAATAATCCTGTTATTTTTTTTCAACAATTCAAAAATAATTTTGAATTTTAAAAATGTTCACCTATTTGATAAAGTCTTCTATTTTTACGAAATGTTCTTGTTTTAAAAAAATTCGCAAATTAAAAAATGTTCACAAATTTCAAATAACACTATTTCCTTATTTTGTTCATAGTTTCAAAATTAGTTCACATACACAAAAAATGTCCTTTTTCATAAAATGTCCATGTTTTCAATAATTGATCAGCTTTTTTAAAAAAAAACCACAAATTCAAAAAAAGTTTCTATTTTAAAATTTGTTCACACATTGAAAAATTGTTCACATCTTTAAAACTTGTTCATGATACTCAAAAAATGTTCCTGTATTAAAAAAATCAATAATTCAAAAATGTTCATGTTCTCAAAATTTGTTCACAAATTCAAAACTATTCCTTTTTTAAAAATTGTTCACATTTTGTCAAAACTTGGTCGTTATTCATGTAGAAAAAACTTGCGTGATTGTCAAAAATTGTGCGATATTTAGAAAATGTTACTGTTTTTTCAAGATTTGTTCACAAATTGGAAAAATGTTCGTTTTTTTAAACAAATCACTATTCAGAAAATTGTTCATATTTTCTAAAAAAAATCGTTTTTATCAAAATTGATCGTAATTTTAAAAAATGTTTCTTTTTTTAAATATTTGTCCACAACTTCAAAATTGTTCCTGTTTTTTAAATTTGGTTATAAATTCGAAAAATTGCTAACATTTTCTTAAAACTCGTGTGTGTTCTGTCCAAAACGTTTGTACTTTCAAAAATATATATTCAGAATTTACAAGAAAATATCAAGAAAAGGAGGAACAGTCCGATTTGCCGGTGTGACTAGGTCTAAAGTATTCGCATTGCCTTTTCACCATCAAAGTTGAATCAGGCATAGTGGCTAGCTACGTTTGTCTACAGGCTCGCGGTCGCGAGCTCGGATCCTATGCGGCAGGTAGGAAGTGCAGCTAGTGCGGCCATGTCCGTGGCACCCACTCGTGATGATGGAGTGAGGAGTATCCGACGGTGGGCTGGGGTGATTTGAGTCAGGCGAGGGCCAAGGACGGTCCGGCCGTCCAGCGACAGGAGAGAGCCGCATCGCATAGAAGTGAATGTGCTGTTGCTCAAAAAATAAGTGAACGTGCTAAAGGAGCTTGGGCGCGTCCCATCTGCAGCCATGACCTGCGTTGCTGTTTTTTTTAAGGGTGCGTTGCAGTGAAGTAATGCGCGTGTACTCGCCGTAGACGTTTCTGGCCATGCCGGCCCAGCCCACGCGTGATCGAGCAGCGTGGCGGGACGACGAGGCCGCTGCTGGCGCGGGAATTCCCTAACTGGCGCTCTTTGTGTCAAGTTGTCGCTGCTTCGCACAGAGGTGAGCGACTTGGCGAAAAGAGATGGGCCGGCCCAATTCTCAAACGTACGCACGCGCTACATTATCCGGTTTTCACTGCTTTTTTATTTTTCATTTTTTATGTTTCTTTTTACTTTTGTTTTGTGTTTCTTTATTTCCTATTTTATTTACTTATTTCATTTATTCTATTTCTTTTGCTAATCCTTTTTCTTCTACATTTTTTGTTTCAATTTTCTTTCATATTTCAAAATTTGTTTGAAAATTCAAAAAATCTTGTTATTAATTTTTTCACAAATTCAAAAATAGTTGTGTTTTTAAAAAAAGGTTCGCCTATTTGAAAAAGTGTTCTCTTTTTAAGAAATGTTCTTGTTCTAAAATTTTGTTCGCAATAAAAATGTTCACAAATTTCAAATAACACTCTTTCCTTATTTTGTTCATAGTTTCAAATTTAGTTCACAAACGCAAAAAATTCCCTTTTTCATAAAATGTCCATGTTTTCAATAATTGTCCGCTTTTTATAAAAAATCACAAATTCAAAAAGTTTCTACTTTAAAATTTTGTTTGCCGAATGAAAAATTGTTCACATATTTAAAACTTGTTCATGATTCTCAATAAATGTTCCCGTTTTAAAAAAAATCAACAATTCAAAAAAGTTCCTGTTCTCAAAATTTGTTCATAAATTCAATACTGTTCATTTTTTAAAAAATTGTTCACTTTTTGCCAAAACTTGCTCGTTATTCATGTAGAAAAGACTTGCATTATTGTCAAAAATTGTGCAGAATTTAGAAAATGTTCCTATTTTTTCAAGATTTGTTCACAAATTCAAAAAATGTTCATGTTTTTTAAACAAATCAATTTTCAGAAAATTTTCACATTTTCTAAATAGTTTTCATTTTTATCAAAAAATTGATTGTAATTTAAAAAACCATTTTTCAATATTTGTCCACAACTTCAAAATTGTTCCTGCTTTTCAAATTTGGTTATAAATTTGAAAAATTGCTAACTTTTTTTTAAAACTCATGTGTTCTCTGTCCAAAACGCTTGTACTTTTTAAAAGACATATTCATAATTTACAAGAAAGATCAAAAAAGGAAAAAAATAGTCCAATCTACCGGTGTGACTAGGTCTAAAGTATTTGCATTGCCTTTTCACCCTCAAGTTGTATCAGGCGTAGTGGCTAGCTACGTCTGTCTACAGGCTTGCGGTCGCGAGCTCGAATCCTATGCGGCAGATAGGAAGTCCCACTGGTGCGGCCATGTCCATGGCACCCACTCGTGGTGATGGAGTGAGGAGTATCCGGCGGTGGGCTGGGGTGATTTGAGTCAGGCGAGGGCCAAGGACGGTCCGGCCGTCCAGCGATAGGAGAGAGCCGCATCGCATAGAAGTGATTGTGCTGTTGCTAACAAAAGTGAATGTGCTAAAGTTCAAAATAAAAGTGAATGTGTCCCATACATTTGTGGTTATCTGAATTTTTGTTCCTGGAAATAACTTGTCCGTGCTTGTTCTACGCAAAGTATGACTTTTCTAGCAACTTTGGGTCGGCTAAAAAGGTTAATGTTTATTTGGGTGTTCCGGTAAAAACACGAAAATTGGGTTGCGCCAAATTTTTAGCATGCCCAGTGACCACTTTTACAAGCCTAGATAATTGTCCATATCTTCCAATAAATATAAATATTATGGTACATTAGCTCTTGATTTACATAAACATATTAAAATAATTGTATAAATAAATATTTACTAGGACAATACCCGTGCATTGCAATAACATATATAAATATTCTAGTACGTTAGCTTTGCGATTTGCCTGCTCATATTAATGTGATTGTGTTAATAAATATTTATCAAATCCTGCTTGTGATTTACGTTATAGTTTGATGAGAAGTTTGGTAACTAAATTAAGCTGAAATTGATTCATAAGGTAAATAAATTAAGGTGATTGATTAGCATACGAGGAAGATGCGGACAGAGGGCATGGTGAGAAAAAAAACAGGTTGGACGAAAGAATCAATGGAGAGATGTGGTAAGAGGGGGAGAACCGGTGACGTAGCATTCTGCCGACAGGAAAAAAACACTACTCTTTCTTGAAGTAGTAGAGATAAGTTATGCCTGTGATTTACCTATCTAAATAAAAAATCACTTGTGTGTAAGTCAATATAAGGGGGAATGGTTATCAAAGAAAGCTGCTAAAAACAGAGATATCAGGGGGAAATAAAAACAAAGAGAGGAAGGGAAAAACGAAAAGAAGAGAGGAAGGAGAAAACTCAAGTAAGATTGGATGAAGAAAATAAACATCATTCTTTTTAAAAATAATAATAGTAGAGACAGAGATGATGCTAAATTTGGGCAAATTTGTCCAAGAAAACCTTGACCGGTATTTTGGCTAGCAACCTTCTTTATATTTTAGACGGAACAAACCAAATGTTTTTGACAAAATGTGCCTAAAAAGAGTTAATAAAAACATACATTAAGTAATGAAAAACAACAGAAATATCTAGGTCTTATACATCTACCACCACAAATTAGAAAAGAAAACTAACAAAAAGGAAAAACATTATAAATACCCAATGAAAATTCCCAAACACCTAATCCATGCATCCTCAAAGAAACCACCTGAGTTAGATGGAGATGGGGCAATCAACTGCTGAAGGATCTCCTTTTTGTGGAAAGAATCAGATCTATTATCAAAGCTCATCAGAAGTATGAAGCATCCCCACATAATAACGATTTACAACAAGATTTCGAGACCATCGAACGACCATTAGTGCTGCCAGAACAAGCTGCCGACGCACTACTGTCGCTGCTCCACTACTGCAGCTAGCTTGACCTTGTCGATAATAGTCATGAAGTCTCCATGCATGTGCCCCTAAGGACCAGTGCCCTAGAGCTGCAGTCGTTGTAGTTGAACTCTTGCATAGATATAATGCACCGGACATCAAATCTCGCAACATGACGGGAAATCCTAACCTCACCATCCTCAAGAGACAACAGGAATCTATGCATGTGAAGGAAATATGCCCTAGAGGCAATAATAAAGTTATTATTTATTTCCTTATATCATGATAAATGTTTATTATTCATGCTAGAATTGTATTAACCGGAAACATAATACATGTGTGAATACATAGAAAAACAGAGTGTCACTAGTATGCCTCTACTTGATTAGCTCGTTGATCAAAGATGGTTAAGTTTCCTAACTATATACATGAGTTGTCATTTGATTAACAAGATCACATCATTAGGAGAATGATGTGATTGACTTGACCCATTCCGTTAGCTTAGCATTTGATCGTTTAGTTTGTTGCTATTGCTTTCTTCATGACTTATACATGTTCCTATGACTATGAGATTATGCAACTCCCGTTTGCCGGAGGAACACTTTGCGTGCTACCAAACGTCACAACGTAACTGGGTGATTATAAAGGAGCTCTACAGGTGTCTCCAATGGTAGATGTTAAGTTGGCGTATTTCGAGAATAGGATTTGTCACTCCGATTGTCGGAGAGGCATCTCTGGGCCCTCTTGGTAATGCACATCACATAAGCCTTGCAAGCATTGCAACTAATGAGTTAGTTGCGGGATGATGTATTATGGAACGAGTAAAGAGACTTGCTGGTAACGAGATTGAACTAGGTATTGGATACCGACGATCGAATCTCGGGCAAGTAACATACCGATGACAAAGGGAACAACGTATGTTGTTATGCGGTCTGACCGATAAAGATCTTCGTAGAATATGTAGGAGCCAATATGGGCATCCAGTTCCCGCTATTGGTTATTGACCGGAGACGTGTCTCGGTCATGTCTACATTGTTCTCCAACCGTAGGGTCCGCACGCTTAACGTTACGATGACAGTTATTATGAGTTTATGCATTTTGATGTACCAAAGATTGTTCGGAGTCCCGGATGTGATCATGGACATGACGAGGAGCCTCAAAATGGTCGAGACATAAAGATTGATATATTGGAAGCCTATGTTTGGATATCGGAAGTGTTCCGGGTAAAATCGGGATTTTACCGGAGTACCGGGAGGTTACCGGAACCCCCCGGGAGCTATATGGGCCTTAGTGGGCTTTAGTGGAAAGGAGAAAGGGGCAGCTCAAGGTGGGCTGCGCGCCTCCCCCCTCCCCTAGTCCTATTAGGACAAGGAGAGGTGGCCGGCCCCCTCTCTCTCTTTCCCCCCTCGAGGAATCCTATTCCAACTAGGATTGGGGGGGGGGAATCCTACTCCCAGCGGGAGTAGGACTCCCTTGGCGCGCCCTCCTTGGCCGGCCGCCCCCTCCCCCTTGGCTCCTTTATATACGGAGGCAGGGGGCACCCTAGGACACACAAGTTGATCCTTGAGATCGTTCCTTAGCCGTGTGCGGTGCCCCCTGCCACCATATTCCACCTCGATCATATTGTAGCGGTGTTTAGGCGAAGCCCTGCGACGGTAGAACATCAAGATCGTCACCACGCCGTCGTGCTGACAGAACTCCTCCCCGACGCTTTGCTGGATCGGAGCCCGGGGATCGTCATCGAGCTGTACGTGTGCTAAGAACTCGGAGGTGCCAGAGTAACGGTGCTTGGATCGGTCGGATCGCGAAGACGTACGACTACTTCCTCTACGTTGTGTCAACGCTTCCGCAGTCGGTCTGCGTGGGTACGTAGACTACACTCTCCCCTCTCGTTGATATGCATCACCATGATCTTGCGTGTGCGTAGGAAATTTTTTGAAATTACTACGTTCCCCAACAGCATGAGCTATGTCGACTACGTCCAAATGAACGAACTCAAGGAGTATCGAAGCCAGAAAATAAACTCGAAAAAGAAGCCCTGCCATCTTCCCAAGTATTGCATCTGTAAGGACTAAAAAACATCCTAACATAAACTACTAACCGGAGCGGAGACACCGAGACTTCCCTCCCCGCCACTAGCCACCGGAGCGGTAGGCAGAGGGGAGGCGGGCCCTGTTGGGGAACGTAGTAATTTCAAAAAAATTCCTACGCACACGCAAGATCATGGTGATGCATAGCAACGAGAGGGGAGAGTGTGTCCACGTACCCTCATAGACCGAAAGCGGAAGCATTAGCACAATGCGGTTGATGTAGTCGTGCGTCTTCACGATCCGACCGATCAAGTACCGAACGCACGACACCTCCGAGTTCTGCACACGTTCAACTCAATGACGTCCCTTGAACTCC
The DNA here is from genome assembly GCF_003073215.2 of Triticum urartu. NCBI lineage: Eukaryota > Viridiplantae > Streptophyta > Magnoliopsida > Poales > Poaceae > Triticum > Triticum urartu. The sequence continues at coordinate 646,861,506 of NC_053028.1, read as the reverse complement.
GATCCAGCCGAGCTTTGAGGGAGAGTTCCGTAAGCACGACGGCGTGGTGACGATGTTGATGTTCTACCGTCGCAGGGCTTCGCCTAAGCACCGCTACGGTATTATCGAGGTGGACTATGGTGGAGAGGGGCACCGCACACGGCTAAAATATCCAAGAGATCAATTGTTGTGTCTATGAGGTGCCCCTCTCCTCCGTATATAAAGGGGGGAGGAGAGGGCCGGCCAAGGGGAGGAGGCGCGCCCAAGGGGGGAGTCCTACTTCCTATTTGGAGAGGGAGAGGGAAGGAAGAGGAAGGGGGGAGGAAGGAAAGGGGGGCCGGCCCCTCCCAATAAGTATTGGGCTTGGGGGGGCGCCCCCTCCCTTGCTGTAACGCCCTCGATGCGGCTATATCTCCTACGTGTCGAAGCACGACTTAGAGGCATAACCGCATTGAAAGCAATGTCGCAAGTAAGGTAATCTTCACAACAACCCATGTAAATAGATAATAAGGGGAAAGGTACATAGTTGGCTTACACTTGCCACGTCACACAAAGTACATAAATAGCATTACAATCATCCAATACACTCATGGTCCGACTACGGTACCAAAATAAAAGATCAACCCCAACAAGCGACATGGTCCCGATCGCCCCAACTGGGCACCACTACTGATCATCAGGGAAAGACACATAGTAACGGCGTGAGTCTTCGTCGAACTCCCACTTGAGCTCAAGCGCATCATCTGGAACAGAGTCATCGGGCCCTGCATCTGGTTTGGAAGTAATCTATGAGCCACGGGGACTCAGCAATCTCGCACCCTCGCGATCAAGACTATTTAAGCTTATAGGTAAGGCAAGGTAATATGTGGAGCTGCAGCAAGCGACTAGCATATATGGTGGCTAACCTGTTCGCAAAAGAGAGCGAGAAGAGAAGGCAAAGCACGAACGAAGAACTAAAGAACAACTTACGGCAAACATAACTCCAACACCGTGTTCACTTCCCGGACTCCGCCGAGAAGAGACCATCACGGTAACACACGCAGTTGATTCATTTTAATTAAGTTAAGGTCCAAGTTATCTACAACCGGACATTAACAAATTCCCATCTGCCCATAACCGCGGGCACGGCTTTCGAAAGTTCAAATCCCTGCAGGGGAGTCCCGGTTCTACAAGACAACTTCGACAAAGATAAAACAAATCCAGCAACACCGCCCGAATGTGCCGACAAATCCCGATAGGAGCTGCACATATCTCGTTCTCAGGGCACACTCAGATGAGCTCTCCATACAACTAAAACCAAACCTCGAGTTTCCCCGAGGAGGCGCTGCATAGGACTCTAGTTTGGACCAACACTCAAAGGAGCACTGGCCCGGGGGGTTTAAAATAAGATGACCCTCGGGCTCCGGAAACCCAAGGGGAAAAGAGGCTAGGTGGAAAATGGTAAAACCAAGGTTGGGCATTGCTGGAGGAGTTTTATTCAAGGCGAACTGTCAAGGGGTTCCCATTATCACCCAACCGCGTAAGGAACGCAAAATCCAGGAACATAACACTGATACGACGGAAACTAGGGCGGCAAGAGTGGAACAAAAAAGTAGGCAAAAGGCCGAGCCTTCCACCCTTTACCAAGTATATAGATGCATTAAGATAACAAGATAATATAATGATATCCCAACAAGTAAACAATGTTCCAACAAGGAACGATCTCCAATCTTCACCTGCAACTAGCAACGCTATAAGAGGGGCTGAGCAAAGCGGTAACATAGCCAATCAATGGTTTGCTAGGACATGGTGGGTTAGAGGTTTGACATGGCAATTTGGGAGGCATGATAAGCAAGTGGTAGGCATCGTAGCATAGGCATAGCAAAAGAGCGAGCATCTAGCAAGCAAAGATAGAAGTGATTTCGAGGGTATTGATCATCTTGCCTGCAAAGTTGTCAGAGTTGACTGGATCCTCGAAAGCAAACTCAACGGGCTCCTCGTTAGCGAACTCGTCTCCCGGCTCTACCCAAACAAGACAAACAAGCAAAAGGAACATAATCAACCACGTGCAAAACTCAAACAATATGATGCAAAACATGGTATGCTATGCGGGATGCGATATGTGATGCATATGCAAGATTTGACAAGGAATGATTGAACCTGGCCTCAACTTGGAAATCCAAGAGTGCCACTGGAAAGGTGAAGTGATTTCGGTTGAAATCGATATAAAGATCACCGGAATCGGATGCACGGTTTGGAAATGGCAAGCAAAACAAATATGGCACCGGTCTGTGATAAACAGCAAGTAGCCATCTAAATGGATCAAGATAATTATGCTACAGCACTCAAACATGGCAACAAAATACATGGCAGGGATCCACTCATGATGCTTGACAAAAGATGAACATTGAGCTACGGCCAATTCATCCATTAACAGGTTCAAACAAGCATGGCAAAAGTGCAATCGATAAACAGGTTTCAGACTTGGTGAAATTAACACAAGCCTGGAATTTCAGATCAGGTAGGACACTTTGAAGCATGAAAACTATATGCTACAGGAACTTAACATGGCAAAGCAAAGCATGGAATGGAGCTACTCAAAGATCTTAACAAAATTCCCTTAGTGACCTTGAGCCAAAAGGGATCAGAAAATACAATTGCAAGCATGTGAACATGGCAAAAACATAATCAGGTTACAGACTTAGAGAAAAACTGGAACATGCAAATCTGTTAACGAGTAGGCATGTTCACGAGCTCGATGCACTCACTACAGAGCCAGGCATGACAATCTAAGCATACACCCATCAATAATACACATTATATAAGCTAGACATGGCAAGAAAAACAACATAGCATGCAGGGATCAACAACAATATCCTCGGCAAAATCGCTAACAAGTAGACAATCTGCCAGGATTCACGAAATAGCAAAAGTAGAGCTCGATTGACTCAAGCTAGGTTGCTCCATAATTGCAAACAAAGACATGGATGAATATAGCACCACAAGATTAACAAATCATCCTTACTGATCATCCTCAAAAGAGGCACGGATCACTAGAAAACAACATGAACATATGGCATATTGATAAAAACAGATCAAGGACTTAGAGAAATTCTAAGTCCCTGAAATCAGCATTAAAGAATGCACTATTTTGCAAGCTTGTGCTAGTCGCCACACACATCACGAAAAACATGGTAAGCACCTCTTTAAATATGGCAAAACATATAACAAAACTCATGTAGAGCTCAGGAGCATATCAGGCACACATTAATCATGGCAAAAATGACAAATAGCTATTTGGTGCAGCAGATCTGACAATTAACTCAAATAGCTCTCTTCCAACAGTATTTCGGGCATCAAGATGAGCTCAAATGAAAATGATGCAATGAGATGAAATGATGTACTCTCTGAGGCGAACATTTTGATATGCTACACGCTCAAATCGGAGTTACGGGTGCGGAGTTATAGCATGATGAAAAACGCAAAATATCTAGGGTTCGGGAGAAAGTCAACCGAGGCAAAGCTCCAGATCTGGATCCGGTACTGTAGCACGCGCGCGCCCCGAGGTTCAACGTCGCCGGAGATGGAGTTCGGCGCCGGACTTGCCGTCGGGGATCACCGGAAAGGAAGAAGAGGAAGCCGGGCGGGGCCTGCACCGGGCGCGATCGCCAGCGGTGAGGGGCGCCCGCCGCGGAGCTTGGCACGGCCGGGCTCCGGTGGCCGGATCTCGCAGCGGCGAGGTGGAGCGTCGCCGGCGGGCGGCGGAGCGGCGTCGGGGACGAACGTGCGGGCGGCGCGGTTCCCAGTCGGCGCGGGCGAGACCGATGGGCTTCGGGGGCCAGCCACGGGCTTCCCGGGCCGCGCGGTGGAGAGGGTCGGCCGGTGCCACATGGCGGCGCCTCAATGGCTGTGGACGGCGGCGGACGCGGTGTCCGGCGCGGCGGACATGTCCGTCTCGCGGCGGGGAAGATGGACTAGGGTTAGGGGTGGTGGAGACCCGGGATTTTCGGAGGGGGTTCTATATATAGGCATAGAGGGAGCTAGGAGAGTCCAAATGAGGTGAGGTTTTCGGCCACGCGATCATGATCGAACGCTCTAGATGATGGAGAGGGTTTTGGTGGGTTTTGGGCCAAATTGGAGGGGTGTTGGGCTGCAACACACACGAGGCCTTCTCGGTCCCTCGGTTAACCGTTGGAGCATCAAACGAAGTCCAAATGGTACGAAACTTGACAGTCGGTCTACCGGTAGTAAACCAAGGCCGCTTGGCAAGTCTCGGTCCAATCTGGAAATGTTTAACCCCCCCCCCCCCCACACACACACACAAAAAGAGGTAGAAAGGACCACCGGAGGAGATAGGAGCGCCGGAATGCAAAACGGACAACGGGGAAAATGCTTGGATGCATGAGACGAACACGTATGCAAATGCAATGCACATGATGACATGATATGAGATGCATGACAACGACAACAACATACGGAGACAAAAACCTGAACCCGAGGAAAATAAAATAACTTAGCGCCGGAAACGGCAAGAGTTGGAGTACATATTAGGTAAATTACATCCGGGGTGTTACACTTGCTCCTTTCTCCTCCTTTCCACTAAAGCCCATTAAGGCCCATATACCTCCCGGGGGGTTCCGATAACCTCCCTGTGCTCCGGTATTATCCCGATTTCATCCGAAACCATTCCGGTATCCAAATATAGTCGTCCAATATATCAATCTTTACGTCTCGATCATTTCAAGACTCCTTGTCATGTTCGTGATCACATCCGGGACTTCGAACTACCTTCGGTACATCAAAACACATAAACTCATAATATAACCGTCATCGAACTTTAAGTGTGCGGACGCTACGGGTTCGAGAACTATGTAGACATGACCGAGACACGTCTTCAGTCAATAACCAATAGCGGAACCTGGATGCTCATATTGGCTCCTACATATTCTACGAAGATCTTTATCGGTCAAACCTCATAACAAACTACGTTGTTCCCTTTGTCATCGGTATGTTACTTGCCCGAGATTCGATCGTCAGCTCAATACCTAGTTCAATCTCATTACCGGCAAGTCTCTATACTCGTTCCGTAATACATCATCCCGCAACTAACTCATTAGTTGCAATGCTTGCAAGGCTTAAGTGATGTGTATTACCGAGTAGGCCCAGAGATACCTCTCCGACAATCGGAGTGACAAATCCTAATCCCGAAATACGCCAACCCAACAAGTACCTTCGGAGACACCTGCAGAGCACCTTTATATTCACCTAGTTACGTTGTAACATTTGGTAGCACACAAAGTGTTCCTCCGATAAACGGGAGTTGCATAATCTCATAGTCATATGAACATGTATAAGTCATGAAGAAAGCAATAGCAACATACTAAACGATCAAGTGCTAAGCTAACGGAATGGGTCAAGTCAATCACATCATTCTCCTAATGATGTGATTCCATTAATCAAATGACAACTCTTTGTCTATGGCTAGGAAACATAACCATCTTTGATCAACGAGCTAGTCAAGTAGAGGCATACTAGTGACACTCTGTTTGTCTATGTATTCACACATGTATTATGTTTTCGGTTAATACAATTCTAGTATGAATAATAAACATTTATCATGAAATAAGGAAATAAATAATTACTTTATTATTGCCTCTAGGGCGTATTTCCTTCAGGCCCACGGGCTCGCTTAAATCAGAAGGGAAAAGTTTCTCCTGGTCGCCTAGGGTTAGGAAAAGAAACAAGAGGAAGTCGTGACTAAGCTCATTTAGACGGGGTAGTGGGCGCCAGTTTGAAAAATCATTAGGAGCTCCCATCCCCAGGTATCCCACGGTGTTTCAATTAGATGTACATGGGCTATTGCCGATGGTACTCTGGGCCAGTTGAGTCTCTTGCTAATAGTAAAAAAAACAAATTCCTTGCTAATTAATATACTTGAAGAGCATCTAAAATAGATGTACTTGAAGGGCTAGGTAGTACTCCCTCCGTTCCAAACATATACGACATGAAAATCTAATGGATGATATATCCAATGATATGCATTTGGTATTTTAAATATTCATATATTTGTCTATAAAAACTGTCAAAATTTGTATTGTTGGACTTTTGAAAAAAATCTATACGCACTACACCCTCTGTAAAGAAATATAAGAGTGTTTAGATTACTACTTTAATGATCTAAACACTCTTATATTTGTTTATGGAGGGAGTACATTATAATAGAGGGAGTATCCCATGGATTTCTCGTGCACGTTCATGTACTATGCATTTAATTATTAGCTTATTAATTGATGGTGATCTACAGAAGATATGCATATCCGAAAACCAGATTCCCTCCAATAAATACCGTATACAAAAATGGATTCGACCAGTACATACATATAGCCTCACAATTTCCACAACTCTTGCATCTTATTTCGGACAAGCTAGCACCATCGATCCATACTTCATGGCGCCCAAATTACTTCTAGCACTAACCATCCTGGGTCCTCGTGCCATTCTCCCATGGCGTCACGGCCTTTATGTCGTTGCCGCCGCTCAACGGCAGCAATGGTGGCTTCAGCCTCCGGCTCGTCTCCAATCACTAGCCGACGCACAATGACTTGGCAAGCCTCCAGTGTGTCATAGACCATGTAAAGTGCAGGATCATCAACCATCTCCTCCGGCCGGGCACCGTCACCAACATCAACGTCAACACCATAAGGCCTCTCATGTGCCCAGCAACAGACATGGTGTATGCCATCATGGTGGACGTCGGCACAGGGCATGGATCCAAGAGCTACCAGCTCGCCCTGGACATGGCCGCCGGGCTGACCTAGATGCAGTGCACCCCGTGCCACCCCTGCCTGCGCCAATACAACCCGGTGTTTGACCCAACCCAGTCCCCGACCTTCCACCATATTTTGGCGAGCGATAGCGGTTTGTGTCGTGCACCCTACAAACGACGTCAAGACCGTATGTGCGGGTTCGAAATCAGCTACTCGAGTAGCTCTATGTCGGTTTGGGGAGTCCTCGCCAAGGACACCTTCTCCTTTCTCAAAAGTGGCCACCAAGTTTAGTTTGAGCAGCTGCCTGGCATGGTCTTTGGCTGCGCCCACCACACCGAGCACTTCTACACCCACGAAGTCCTTGCCGGTGTCCTTGGCCTGGGGATGTGGAGGGTTACCAAGCCACCTACCTTCTTCACGAAGCAGATCAATCATGGCCAAGGTGTGCGCTTCTCTTACTGCCCGTTCCCACCAGGGACGAGTGCGTACAACTTTCTGCGGTTCGGCGACACCATTCCTAGCCATTCATTGTCGAACGTGCATCGCCAGAGCACGCCCATCCTTCTACCAGCCCAGGCCAACGATGGCTACTACGTCAAGCTCACTGCGGTCAGTGTGGATGGCATCCGGGTGCCTAGTGTCACACCGGAGATGTTTCGGCGCGGCCCGGGCGGGAAAGGCGGGTGTGTGGTCGAGTGTGTTTGTGAACAAGGCATACATCCACATTGAGTGGGCAGTGCGGCGCCACCTGCAGCTCCATGGGGCAGAGCCCGTGCACATGCAGGGTCACCACATGTGTGTCCACAAGCCGCCGGCCCACTGTGACGTCCTCCCGAGCATGACATTGCATTTCGATAATGGTGCGGGGCTCCACGTCATGCCAGAGCATGTGTTTCTCGAGATCGTCCACGCTAACATCCACTATGTCTATATGTGCCTCGCCTTCTTCCCGTCTTCAGAGCTAACAGTCATCGGCGCCAGGCAACAGATCAACCATCGCTTCATCTTCGACCTTCATGCTAGGACACCCTCTGTTAGCTTCAATCCGGAGGATTGCCACCTCGACGCTGGCACCCCAAGCTAAACCTCAACATCTTGTATTGTAGCGCTGCTTGGAATAGATTTGTTGCGATAAATCTTAGGTTTTCGACATTGCAGCTGATTTGTTTTGCCTTTTAGGTGTGGGAAATGTTTGGACCACTAGATGAAGATTCCATGGCCTAGATTAGCCCTCTCCTAGTTCAGTAATTAGAATACCCCCTCTTCCTCCTCCTTTAAACCTAGGCACCAGTTAATAGGATCAAGTTGGTGGCTCTGAAGGTCATTCAGCCAATGGAAAAAATGACCTCTTTTGCCGAGAGCTAGGAAACGAGGGAGGTGTTTTATGCAAAACCTTTCAGGAGCTATACACCAAGAAATAGAGGGGAATGGTTTTCAAAATCGGTTTTCATTAAACTCAGATCATGCAAATTTATATAAGTCTACTTCAGAGGGCTAGTTGGACGCCATGCGTCAATGGCATAATAGATCACATGTGCGAAGGTAAATTGTTAGAAACGTAAAAAGACACCGTATATTAGCATTTGCATTGCCTTTGTAAGTAGCAATAACACATTGATGGACACCCTGGACCTTGTTCCTGACCATCTTGATGATCTTGTTAATTCTTGAAATGTATGAGCAGTCCATGTAGAGCCGGAGCTATATTAGAAAATACTAGGTCGTCGTGCCCCACCAAACCAAATAGCCAAACATTGAAAAGTGAAGGCAAGGCATGGCCTTGATGAGAACCAAAATGATGCATACTTTTCCTTTAGCACCAGTTAAGCATTGGCAGCGTAGCGCGCAGCAGCTGCTCCGACTTGGTCCGAGTCTTTGAGCGTCTCAGGACCGGCGCCTCACACCGTCCAGCACCCAACGACACGGTGGCGACTTTGTTGTGCCAAGTAAAAGTAAACGGATGATGTACTGCACTACTACGACCCAACGCGCACGTCCGACCCGCAGTCTACTCCTCGATCGTGTGAGAGCATCTCCACTCGCTCCCAACAGGCCTTTTAAGGCTCTTTTTTTATCGTTGACGCCAAAAAAAACAAGACCCAATCGCGCCTCAGAAATCCATTTTTTGTCAGTTAGATTCGAATTTGACGTCGGTGGACTTCAACCGAACCCGACACGCTGGGGCCGTCCGGGGGTGTCAGAGCAACTCCAACGGGCCGACCCAAACGGGTGGCGATTTCGTCCGTTTTTCGTCCGTTTGGATCGGCCAGACGGACACGGATATCCACTTCCGCATTTGGGTCGGCGCGTGCGCCCAACGCTGGCATGAACCCATTTTGACGGCAAAAAAATGAACACATGCATATTAAAAATGAGAAACATCATTAATTAAATATTAAAGCCGGTCACGAAGGCCGGCAACAGTCCACGCGTTCACATTTGCATTAAAAAAATAAAAACAGCCTAAACTACGAGGCGGCGTGCTGCCATAGGCGTCATCGTCGTCGTCCTCGGGGTTCATGAGGTCGATGAGCGTCGGCGCCGGCCCGGCCCAGGCGAACGCCGTGTTCCGGCGCAGGCAGTGCCGCCGCGGGGGTGTGCGGCCGCCTGTGCAGCCGCGGCCTGGCGCGCCACCTCCTCAGCCTCGCGCTGCTCCTACTCGAGGTCGCGCTCGAGCATCTCGAGGTACTCGCCGTCGCGGCGCTCCTCAGCCATCCTGATCTTGCGCCAGTGCTCGAGGTACGCCTGCTCCTGCGTCGGCATCGCTCCCATCCAGACCGACGGCGCGCGTACCCACTCGCGCACTACTCCCGTCCAGGAATAGCGCTCGATGGGGGACGGCTCCCGCTCCGGCTCCGGCTTGATGGGGGACGGCGGGGCCACCGGCGGCACCACGTTGTCGTCCGCCACGGAGAGGGCAAGGGCATGCGCCATTGCCGCCTCATACCGAGCCTCCTCTTTCGCCTCCGCCTTGCGCCGCTCGTCCTCCTCGCTCTCCCGGCAGACGGCCGCAAGGGCTGCCTGGTAGGCGTCCTCCGCCGCCTGGTCCTCCTCGCGGACGACGAGCGCCGGTGGCGGCGACCTCCGGTCGACCTCACGCACGCCCCGTCGCCTCGCCTCCTCGTGCTCGAAGGCGAACCATCTCGCCCAGTTGGGCGAGTCGGTTGCGTAGGCGGGGTCGCGACGCTGCTCCGGCGTCAGCAGCGCCCGCCGGCGCCGCACCTCCTCCGCGTGAGCACGAGCCGACCGCGGGGCCGCCGGCACTGGGATCCTATCTGGATCTAGATGCCAGTCGTGCGGCAGCGTCACGTCGGGATACGGCAGAGGCTGGCGGTGCTGCTAGTGCCACTCCGCCTGGTGCACTGGCACGTTCACGCGCTGCCTCTGCCGGCGAGGCGCCGGCACCGACGGGGGCGGGAGGAACTCTGAGGGGAAAGGGGTGGCGGGGGACTTGCCCTTGGCCTTGCTGCCGTTGGCGCCGGAGAAGAGGCTCATCTCGCTGTGGTTGTGGTGGCTAGGGTTTGCCGGCGACGAGGGAGCAAAGGATGGCAGATGTGGATGGCGAGTTTGGATGAGGACGGCCCTGCCGCACGGTCGGCTTAAAAAAGGACGAGCGCCGTCGCTGACGCGTGGGCCCGTCGTCAGAAATTAAGCTGACCGCGTGGGCAACGGGTAGTTGGACGGCCGCCATGTGGGGACGCGGCGGATAGCGAGAAGGCGCGCTAAGCGTCCGTTCGGCGTCCGCGCTGATGCATTTGGGGCGCAAATTTGGGCCGCAAATGCGTCGGCGCGAACGCGGTGCGGACGTGATTTGGGTTTGGGTCGGCGCATTGGGCCGCCACTTTTGTCCACGCTGACCCAAACGGACGCAGGCGGACGAAATGGGTCGTCCCTTTGGAGTTGCTCTTAGGGGAAACATTTTTGGCGCAAAAGCCTGGTGGACCCGCCGAGTCAACGACCAGGCGCGTTCGTCGTCCTCATCACCTTGGTTTCCCGCAGGGAATCAATGCCAAGGCTACCGCCGGTCAGCCTTCCATTGATTCCTCACCAGCGGCGCAGTGAAGGCGCGTTGATGCGCATCCTGCCCTCTCCCGCCACGCGTACACATGCATGCTGCCCGCTTGTCGCCCACCCGCCGCTATAAAAGCCGCCCTCCCTCGCTGGTGGCCGCACACACTCCTCTCCCCCCTCGCCGAAGACGACCCTCTCGCCATCGACGCCCCCTTTCTCCCAGCCAATGCTCCTCCTCCGACAACAATGGTCGAGCGCTACCCTGGCGACGGTGTGCCGCCCAATGGCTTCGGTCGCCGCCGCCTGCATGAGGACGAGGCTCGCCTCCTCTACGAGGCGGACTACCTGGCCCCGCCGGACATAAGGCTCAGCGTCGGCGACGCCGTGATCGCGCGCATCCGGTCGTCGTTGCCGAAGCAGGTGCGAAACCAGTCGAGGTATGCCCCCGACAGCAACATGTTGTGGACGGCGTATTTCGACCGCCGCCACGAGGAGCAGCTCGCCTCCACCAATGGTGTCGAGCCCCGCGGCCGCCTCAACTTCGAGGGGCGGCGCCAATGCTGGGGCGTCCCCGGCCGCACCCTCGAAGCCGTCCTCGAGCACATCGAGGCCGGCAACATGCCGTGATTGGAGTACCCAACACCTTCCTCCTTCTATCGCCGCCGCCCAGCTGGAAGTTTCACTAACTACTTAGGGAACTAGGGACCAGACCAGAGTTATGATTGGTGTATTCCACGACAGCTCCTGGACGCCGCGGCGAATGGAGGCGGCGTCCTCCTCGTCGTCGGGCTCCCTTTCCTTCGGATCACCGGCGCTCCGTCCCATTAAGCCAGAGCCACAGGAGGCGCCGCCCTCGTCATCAACGAGGGCAGTCGTGGCCCTCTCCTTCCTCCTCCCGCCTCGTCAAGCTGAAGACCAAGCCGGGGCTCGTCACCGTGAAGAAGGAGCACGAGACCATAGCCGCCGACGAGGAGACCAGACTGAAATGGGCACGGGACGACTACATCCGGCAGGATATGGAGCGCCATGAATCGGCAACGCAGGCCGGGGGTGCAGCAAGGATAGCGGTGGTGTGTAGGACGATGACGACAACGACGGCGGCGACTACATCAATTCTACAAGCTACTCGGATGTAGAAGACGGGCGGCGGCTAGTAGTAGTTGTTGTTGTTTTTAGTTTTCTTTTAGATTTATGTTTTTAGTTTTCTTTTAGATTTATGTTTTCAATTTGTACAAATATCAATAAAACATCTAAATTTCCTCCAAATTTGTGACATGTTTGACGAATTTTGACCGAGTTTGATTTTTAAAAAACGGCATCTGAGGCGGCAGTTGGGAAACCAATCACCCCATGCCGATTTTTCCGCCGGCACGCCCTCACACGACGCTATTTCAATCTCCTAAAGGACTGAACCGCTGGAGATGCTCTGAGATGAGGCCGAGAAGAGGCTCACACTCAGGCCAGTGACGAGCACCCCGGCCGAAACAAGACTCGACCGTGGGTTGTCGAGACAACACGTACGTACGCACGCGAATCTCACGACTTCCGAGCCCAAAAGTCTCGAGTCGAGTCGCGCTCTGTTTTCCTGGCTCGGCTTAACTCGATCCCATCTCACATATTTTTGCTTTCCGGAGGAGGAAAAAGGTGCGCCTCTCCTTTCGCGCTCCTACCCCGAGCATGCACCCGCCACCAGCCGCTGCCCGCCCGCCCGCTCCCACGCACGCACACAGAGAGACAGACAGACACACCGTCCACCCCCCATGTCGCCTTCCCGCCTCTCTCCCCTCCCCTTCCCTTGCACGTCACTTAAGACTCAACCCAAGCAACCAGCGCGAGCTCCTCGGCAGCAGTACAGTCCAAGCAACACCACCCCCTCCCCCCGTCCCTCCCGTCGTCATCATCTCGACCCCGTCTCGTCCGCCTCACACGAGCCCGCGCCCGGCAAGAGCCATTTCTTTTCTCCCCGGCCCACCTAACCTCGCTCCCTCCCCACCAAACGCCCCCTCGGCCGATCCTTCCCCCCCTCCCTCCACAGCCGGCGGTGCTATTCGATCGGTCCATTGATCGAGCTCGCGCGCGGAAATGGGTGGCGCGAGGCAGTTCTTGGCTGCCCTGCTGGCGGTTGCCGCGGCGGCGGCGATGGTGGCGCCGGCGCGGGGGCGGTTCGTGGTGGAGAAGAGCAGCGTGAGGGTGCTGGCGCCGGAGCACATCCGGGGCCACCACGACGCCGCCATCGGCAACTTCGGCGTGCCCGACTACGGCGGCACGCTCACGGGCGTCGTGCTCTACCCGGACAAGAAGGCCACCGGCTGCGCCGAGTTCCCGGCCAGGTTCAAGTCCAAGTCCGGCCGCCCCGTCGTCCTCCTGCTCGACCGCGGAGGTACACCCACCACAAGCTCGCTCAGCAATTATCTTCAGCTAGCCATTAACCCTGCTGATTTGATCGATTGATTCTGGCTCCGGCTAATTCTCACGGGGAAGACATTGCCGATGCGCGACTGACTATGCGAGCTTGAATTGTTCGACGATTTACGGTGCCGCCGAATTTATTTATTTTTCCATCGGTGATGTGTTAACTGGGAAGCTACTGGGAGTAGTACTAATACATTAGCCTGTTACGTACACATGTTAATTAATTTAGTGCTGGTGGTAGTATTTTAAACCTGTTGATGTAGATATATCTCCAACTCAGATATGAGAGATTTTCACAAGCTTTTAAATCTGCGGTGGGGAAAGGGACTTTACGAACAAAGATAACTTTTGCCGTGTTCCATTTAGTCAGTTGTTTTGTACTAAAAGGTAGTAGAATCAGGCGACTTTTCTTGGTTGAGTGTCATGTAAGTGGCCAAAAAATTCGAATTCAAACGAAATTTACAAAAAAAAAGGTACCAAATTCAAACGCAAATCGTCCTACTGCTCGACGGTGGAGGTAAATACACGCTTTTGATGATGCTAGTCTATGATTTGCCTTATTAGTGGTTTTGGCTAATTCTCATGAGGAATGAACTGTTGAAGTTCATGTCAAAATGAGATTACTCAAGCTTAATTGCGCGAGCTCGATTGCCGACGATTTATGGCGAATTTGTGTCGATATCTTGGTAAATGTCAGAGCTATGCTATTGACGGGTTAAGTCAATGTGCTAATCTTAAACAGGCAAACATGCTAATTACTTTAGTGCCACTAGTCGTCTTTTTTTCCTTGTTTTATGATGTGGATTGGTCTCCAACTTAGATACAAGAGACATTGTGATCAGAACCTTTTTTAATCTGCGGTAGGGGAAGGGAATTCACAATTCTGATCTGCTAGTGGTCACTGGAAAAGGTAGAATCAGGCAACTTTTCTTGGTCGAATATCATGTACCCAGTCAAAATTTTGAATAGTGACGAAATTTGTTAAAAGAACACCAAATTCAAATGCAAATATGTGGAAACATGCCAAATTAAAACGGAATTTGTAAAAGATTAAGCTAATATTTTCCTGATGGATTATCTTCATTTGTTGGTGCCCATTTCATTTGATCCAACCATCGCAACGCACCTGATCACAACACTTCCACCACCAACTCGAATCAGTTGGTGCCGCAAGCAATTCCTTCAAGCCAAAGACTGCATCAGACAGACCAACTATCTGTCCAATCCTTGCTTGGTTAATCCCCAAGCAAAGAAAGAATTCGACATTTTCCTTCAAGCATCAGATCAACTACTATCTGTTTCATCATCCTTCCTTGATTGATTTCCAAGCAAAGGAAGAATTCCACACTTTCATTTTGTGTAGTAGTAACAAATAAAAAGATGAATTCTGGTACGGAACCCTGGCTGTAAATTGACAACAATTTGACTGGCGTTTGTACTGTCCCACCAGAGTGCTACTTCGCGCTCAAGTCATGGAACGCGCAGCAGGCGGGCGCGGCGGCGGTGCTGATCGCGGACACGGTGGACGAGCAGCTGCTGACCATGGACACCCCCGAGGCGTCCCCGGACACGAGGTACCTGGACAAGCTCAACATCCCGTCGGCGCTGGTGAACCGCGCCTTCGGGGAGTCGCTGAAGCGGATGGCGGAGAA